>NW_027645763.1:17500-20639 GCF_949357685.1 Gobio gobio
ACACACACACACACACACACACTGCCCCTGCCCCTAAACCTACCCATCATACACACACACACACACACACACACACACACTGCCCCTAAACCTACCCATCACACACACACACACACACACACACACTGCCCCTGCCCCTAAATCTACCCATCACACACACACACACACACACACACACACACACACACACACACTGCCCCTGCCCCTAAACCTACCCATCACACACACACACACACACACACACACACACTGCCCCTGCCCCTAAACCTACCCATCATACACACACACACACACACACACACACACACACACACACACACACACACTGCCCCTAAACCTACCCATCACACACACACACACACACACTGCCCCTGCCCCTAAACCTACCATCACACACACACACACACACACACACACACACACACACACACACACACACACACACACACACACACACACACACTGCCCCTAAACCTACCCATCACCCACACACACACACACACACACACACACACACACACACTGCCCCTAAAACTACCCATCACACACACACACACACACACACACACACACACACACTGCCCCTGCCCCTAAACCTACCCATCACACACACACACACACACTGCCCCTGCCCCTAAACCTACCCATCATACAAACACACACACACACACACACACACACACACACACAAACACACACACACACACACACACACACTGCCCCTGCCCCTAAACCTACCCATCACACACACACACACACACACACACACTGTAGAATGGCTGTTAATGGAGTCTGACGAGCCTCTCCAACTGTCACATTTTGAATTTTGACAGTTGGAGTTTGAATAGTCTTGGCTCATCTGAACATTCCGTCAATGAAAATCAATGGGATGATCATCACAGATCTGAGTCATTTTCTCTTTCTGTCTTCAGTCTGAGTGATTGCAGTATTACAGAGAAACAGTGTCTCATCCTGACTTCAGCTCTGAAATCAAACCCATCACACCTGAGAGAGCTGGACCTGAGCTGGAATAAACTAGGAGACTCTGGAGTGAGAAACCTCAGTGATCTACTGATGAACCCACAATCACAGCTGGAGAAACTACAGTTAGTATCATTATACTGTACAGATACAGTTTGATTACAGTTCACTGTTTAGCTTATTTTAAGGCAACTGGACTCAAGTCACATCATTTATAGCTCTGCACTTTCTGCTGTTTCTCCATCTGAAGAAAGATTCAGAAATACTATTAGTTAACGGCTTATGTGTGTCAGTAGAAGAGCATTAAACTTTGAAGCATTTGAAACTGTGGCTATAAAATAGTTTCATATGCTGAAATCTGACAAATATTTGCTCTGAAACAATACAGAAGTGAGAACAGACTAAAAACAGGTCAACAAATGACAGTAGATTATTCTGACAGAGTTACAGTTATACTGGACTGATGGCACTTTTCACTAAATCTTAATTTATTATGTAAAATGTGTATTTAGAGGATTTAATCTATACTTGTACATGCTTTTCTGATGTTGAAAATCAGTCCATTTAAAGGGGACATCGGATGGCCATTTTCCACAAGTTGGTATGATTCTTTAGGGTCTTCATGAAAAGTCTGTAACATACTTTGGTTAATATTCCTCAATCGAGTAAAACAACAGCCTTTAACTCCTCAAAAACAGCTCTGTTCACAGCGACTTGTTTCAGTGCCTGTCTCTTTAAATGCTAATGAGCTACTGCTGACCCCACCCCTCTCTTCCTAAGCTAATATACGGATAATGTTAGCCAACCGTATTGTGGATTGTTACTCTCACAATTTCCTATAGCACACATCTATTGTAAGCTTTTACCTAATGTATGAAAATTAGGGCTTATCTAAGTACGATTTTTCTGACAGATGTTGTGATTGCGATTTGATTCTTGATTTAATCTTGTAAAGTCAAGCTTCAGCTCAATATTCTCAATAGTGTGCAACACTCACTCTTAATTAAAGGAGTTCAACATGCCTTTAACTGTTGACCCCTCCACTAGCTCGAGGTCTAGCAGATGCAGTGAGCCTTTCCATTAGTGTTCATTTTGTCAGTGTGAAGCCTCGGTTATTCTCCAGTTCAGACGTGTTCACGGACAGCTGTGGACAGTACGGTCCTGCTTGTGTCTACACTACTGAAAGTGCTGAGATCCGCTCGGCGGACGTGTTCCACACATGAGCAGTAGATCGGCTACTCTGGGCAATTTCCCTCTATGATTTATTCCACATCTGGCTGTCTTTATAATGTTTTAATGACAGATCGTAGAGGTGCGGGTAGAGACGGATTTATTCACACAGCCTCTGAACATTTCCAACGTCCCCTTTAAAGGAAATGTATGTAAGATTGTGGCCAAAACTGGTACTGCAATCACTTTCAAATGACTGTAGAGCGGTGTATCCCCCTCCCCCTGACTCGAGGTTGCCAGATAGGCTGCAGGATCCAGCAGGAACGTAGGCTCTGCTACAAGGAGCTTCCAATGGCAAGTGACGAGTCCTACACAGCAAGTTCTTTGTTTTTTCATTGTCACAACGTTTTTCTGATTCATAACGAGGTCTTTTAGGTTTTGTAAAGTTTTATTTTTTATCCAAAAAGTTTGTAGCTGCAGCTGTGGTAACTAGAGCAGAGCTGGCAACCCGGATGCAGAAACACTACTGACTTTGTGATTGGTAGATAGGTGGAGGGTGGAGGGTGGAGCTTCAGGCCAAAACACAACATGTCAACATCAACATCAGTTGAGGGCTGCAACTTCACTTTTAAAATCACAATATCCTGGCCGGACTACTGTTGTCAGTGATATAAGTATTTGAAATTAACATGATTTCTTAATGTCTAGTGACATATCAGGGCGATTTTATGATTCATTGAAATACATTTCTTACATACAGTTCCTTTAAATATTAACTATTCTATTGTTTCTATATTAATCCTATATATTAATCTACAGTGATAAATTCACATACATAGAACAGAGACTAAAACATTCTGTTTTAGTCTCTGTTCTATGTATGTGAACAGAGTGTATGTATTCATTTCACTATGTATGTGAAATGAACACAACAGTTTCCAGCAAACAGAACTATTGTGACACGATTACAAGCTGAATATGGAAACTA
>NW_027645762.1:0-76350 GCF_949357685.1 Gobio gobio
GGTTATTCAAAGCATTTTTGAAAGTGACACACTTCCTGCTGCCAGTTGGTGGCGCTATAACTTTGACTCACAAAAGTCATATCCATGTGATCGGCCTCTTACAACGAACACACAGCTGAAGTTTCATCCAAACCAGTCAATGTTTGCACAAGTTAAAACACACTTCCTGTTTCCCTTTTCTCGCCATAAATTCGTTGCATCGCCACGGCCAGACTTTTCGAGATATCAAAAATCCGCTCGCAATTTAGCATCCTGAATATGTTCACTTAATGCTGACCGAGTTTGGCAATGATCGAAACAATGGCCTCGGAGGAGTATATTAAATTCCAGAGCATGCGTTTTCGGAACAACCCATAATAGCTCACTTCCTGTTGGGCTGACGCATAACTATGAGCACGAAGTTGTTCGGCCCGATGAGGTCTATATGTGTACCAAGTTTCATACATGTACGTGCAAGTGTGTTTGATATATGGACCAAGTTTTCAGACCCCACTTAAGGGGGCGCTGTCGAGCCCCCCTGCCACGCCCGGGTACCAGCTTCAGCCCGGCTCTGATGGCCGCGCATTCCGACGCCTGTGCGAAGTTTCAGAGTTTTCGAGCATGTTAAGTGCCCCAAAAGTACCCGGGAAGTCGAAAAAACAAACAAAAAAAAAAAAAAAAAACAAAGAATAATCCTTAGGGGAACAATAGGGCTCTGCGCCCTTTCAGGGCTTGGGCCCTAATTAGGGCCCAAGCCCAAAGGGCGCAGAGCCCTATTGTTCCCCTAAGGATTATTTAGGGCTCAAGCCTGAAAGGGCGCAGAGCCCTATTGTTCTTCCTCAGATTATTAGGGCCCAAGCCCAAAGGGCGCAGAGCCCTATTGTTCCCCTAAGGATTATTTAGGGCTCAAGCCTGAAAGGGCGCAGAGCCCTATTGTTCCCCTAAGGATTATTTAGGGCTCAAGCCTGAAAGGGCGCAGAGCCCTATTGTTTTCCTTAGGATTATTAGGGCCCAAGCCCTGAAAGGGCGCAGAGCCCTATTGTTCTTCCTCTGTTTCTTATTAGGGCCCAAGCCCTGAAAGGGCGCAGAGCCCTATTGTTCTTCCTCAGATTATTCTTTGTTTTTTTTTTTTGTTTAGTTTTTTTTTTCGACTTCGGTACTTTTGGGGCACTTAACATGCTCGAAAACTCTTGAAACTTCGCACGGGCGTCGGAATGCGCGGCCATCAGAGCCGGGCTGAAGCTGGTACCCGGGCGTGGCAGGGGGGCTCGACAGCGCCCCCTAAAGTGGGGTCTGAAAACTTGGTCCATATATCA
The DNA here is from genome assembly GCF_949357685.1 of Gobio gobio. Classification (NCBI taxonomy): domain Eukaryota; kingdom Metazoa; phylum Chordata; class Actinopteri; order Cypriniformes; family Gobionidae; genus Gobio; species Gobio gobio. Next base: position 1,296 of record NW_027645762.1, read on the forward strand.
AACACACTTGCACGTACATGTATGAAACTCGGTACACATATAGATCTCATCAGGCCGAACAACTTTCGTGCTCTAAGTTATGCGTCAGCCCTACAGGAAGTGAGCTATTATGGGTTGTTCGGAAAACGCATGCTCTGGAATTTAATATACTCCTCCGAGGCCATTGTTTCGATCATTGCCAAACTCGGTCAGCATGAAGAGAACATATCCAGGATGCTAAATTGCGAGCGGATTTTTGATATCTCAAATGGTTTGGCCGTGGCGAAGCAACGAATTTATGGCGAGAAAAGGGAAACAGGAAGTGTGTTATAACTTGTGCAAACATTGACTGATTTGGATGAAACTTCAGCTGTGTGTTCGTTGTAAGAGGCCGATCACATGGATATGACTTTTGTGAGTCAAAGTTATAGCGCCACCAACTGGCAGCAGGAAGTGTGTCACTTTCAAAAATGCTTTGAATCACCATCTTATTTTCACCAGATTTATTTCAAACTTCATCAGTATAATGTGAAAACATGACAGATAGAGATGTATGAAATGGATTCCTGAAATTTCAAATACTGTTGCCATGGCAACGTGTCAAAGTTTAATAATCTTTTGGCTGTTCTGAGGCTCTTAGCATGCTTGAAATTGCTTGAAACTGCTTGAAACTCAACACACACATCAGAGATGTCAGTCAGTACACATGGACAAAGCCTCAGAAACGGGCGGGGATGAGGGGCTCTCTAGCGCCACCTTTTGACAAAAGTGGGGGGGTTAGTTTTATCTTCAGTCACCAAACTCGGTACATATATTGTTCTCTTCGAGCCGGACAACTTTCTAATTTACAGTCATTAGCTCCGACCAACAGGAAGTCAGATATTTTGGTTTGAAGGTGAATATTTATGTAATTCAGGGTCTGAGTTTTTACGTTCTCCTCGTAGGCGATTTATTCAATATCCACCAAACTCGGTCAACATGAAACAAAGATACGGAAGATGCTAAAATGCGAACGAATATTGGATATCTCAAACGGTGTTGCCATGGCGAGGGATTAAATAAGGACAAAAAAAGGGGAACAGAAATTGTCTCATATCTTGTAAAATAATATTTTGATTTAAATTAAATTAAGATTGTATGTTTGGTAATTGAACTTAGATTAATTTAAAATGACTGTACTATTTTTCAGATGAATATATATATATTTTATAAATATTTATTTGTATAATGTATTGTGCCCGTGTGTGCCCTCCCCTCAATGAACACAAGATGGCAGCATTGTGTTAGTTTTGAAGCAGGATAAAAAAAAACTTGTTTCTCTCTCTCTCTGTGTGTGTGTGTGTGTGTGTGTGTGTGTGTGTGTGTGTGTGTGTGTGTGTGTGTGTGTGTGTGTGTGTGTGTGTGTGTGTGTGTGTGTGTGTGTGTGTGTGTGTGTGTGTGTGTGTGTGTGTGTGTGTGTGTGTGTGTGTGTGTGTCTGTGATTTCTGAGGACATACATTTGTAGACATTTCATGTGTCCCCGTACATATATTGTTCTCTTCGAGCCGGACAACTTTCTAATTTAACTAATCTAATTTAACTAATTTAAAACTTTCTAATTTTAAATAAAAACGTCATGTGCTGTGTTTGCCAAGATCACGTATGATGCATATGCAGGGTATATGCAGGAATCCTGTAGTAAATTTTAATACCTTTTTAAGACTTTTTTAAGACCTTCTCAAAATATTTAAAGACCTCATCGGCGATGAGAACTACTGTTGAGCAATAAAATAAAAATATATAATCATAAGCTATAACAAAAATATATATTAAATTAGGTGAGTGGATAGTTAAAAAAAAATTGCAATTACAAAAAGTAATTCTTGAAAAAACATCTCTGGACTAATTATCTTATCACCTGACAGCCGTGATTCCATGTACTCATTCAGACAGAACTCTTTTTTAAAACAGAGGAGTGTGAGTGTGTTTTCTATACATGTGCTTTAAGGTCATGTGCTGTGTTTGCAAAGATCACTTTTGACACATTTGTCTTTAAATTCATTATTTACTGGCATAGTTCAAATTTATTTTAAAACAAAATTCACATTGTTTTCTACAAGTGTCTGTTTATAAGTGTCTTTTTTTCACAGAAAGTTTTTGTTTGAACGTGAATATTTTTATAATTCAGGGTCTGAGTTTTTACGTTCTCCTCGTAGGCGATTTATTCAATCTCCACTAAACTTGGTCAATGTGAAACGGAAGCTTAACGCATTAAAAATATTTAACGCAAATAACACAGTCCGTTTTTATATCCATTTTTGCTTAGCGTTACATGATCACGCTCCTATTCATGTAAATGCTTCCAAGCGCGACAAGACACAAGAGAGCGCGCTGTATGCCAATGTCCTGTCTGTGTGTGTGTGTGTGTGTGTGTGTGTGTGTGTGTGTGTGTCAGTGTCCTGTCTGTGTGTGCCAGTGTCCTGTCTGTGTGTGTGTGTGTGTGTGTGTGTGTGTGTGTGTGTGTGTGTGTGTGTGTGTGTGTGTGTGTGTGTGTGTGTGTGTGTGTGTGTGTGTGTGTGTGTGTGTGTGTGTGTGTGTGTGTGTGTGTGTGTGTGTGTGTGTGTCAGTGTCCTGTCTGTGTGGATGCGTCTCATGTCAGCTAATCAAGGGACACTGACACACACACACACACACACACACACACACACACTCGACGCATAGATAGACACGCGTTAGTTTCCTGCTCACATCGAGTTCTCTTTTGCTCTTGAACAACCAATAACACAGAGGATTTTGAGTATTCTCATATTAGAGTCTTAAATTAGTTAAATAACGTCTTAAATTAACTTTAAAGAGAGGAAATGAGATGCGCGGGACAGCGCGTGAGACCCGCGGCTGTTCTTAAAGTGACAGGAGCACTGATGATGCCTGTCATTAATGTTCATCACAGAACAACGGGAACAGAGAAAATTGTAGCTTTAATGATGATTCATCTATATTTGATTTATTATTTATGCAGTTAAGGAAGGTTTGATAACTATTACATTTCTGTATAACAGGTAAGGCCATGGGTAAATATAACATTTATTATTTTGGGTTTATGTAAAGATTGTTTTAAGTTCACTTAAATTAAAAGTTGTTTTTTAAAGCCTAATAAATGTTGAAATTGGGAGCTTTCAGTTATACTGTAATGTAACGTCATTAATGTTTCATAGAGACTTTAGTATCAGTGATACTGGCCTTCATTCATAAAAAATGACAACACAACACATATTTACAATATGCTGTCTTTAAATTGTTTCTAAATTAATTTGGAGAGTAACTGAAATTATTACAATATCAAAATATAAAAAACTTAAAATATTAAAAACTTGCGATTAATCGCGATTAATTACAGAAAAAAATGTGATTAATTAGTTAATTTTTTTGTTAACGATGCCCAGCACTAATATATATATTATAAATATTTCTTTGAATAATCTATTGTGCCTGTGTGTGCTGCCCTTCTCTCAATGAACAAAAGATGGCAGCATTGTGTTAGTTTTGAAACAGGATATAAAAAACATTCCATGTCTTTCTTTCTGCCACTCTCTCTTAGGCTTTCACAAATAACTATCACTTGAAATAAAAACGTCATGTGCTGTGTTTGCCAAGATCACATATGATGCAGATGTCTTTTAATGAATAATTTACTGATATAATTTAAATGTATTAAAAGTAAATTTCACATGGTTTTCTAAAAGTGGCTGTTTATAATAAACTTCCATAAAATGTAGACACGTATCTTGTCTTACCTGACACTGATATTAAAATCATCTTTGCATTTTACTGTGATTTGGCTCAATTTATAAATTTTTTTATAAAAAAAAATTTATTGGACCACCCATATTGAAATGAAAGCACGCTTTATGGTGCATAAGATTGGTGCACAAACGGTAGCTAAGGTAGGTCAAAAACACATGAAGAGAAATGTTAGGATAATACAACATCAGCATTTGAATGGTATTGTGAACTCATTCCAATTTGACCTTTGACATCATCTGACATGAAATTAATTTAAATTTAATTGATCTCATAGATGTGGCTGTTGTGGTTTGTGGTCATAGCAGCACCAACTGCTGCAGTTAATGTGGTGAATTCAGATGACTTTGACATAGTCCTTTTAGTTTTTCCAATTTTAAATGCCTATTGCCTGCTGTGCACAGTTAAGCTGATGCCACCGGCGTGGCGGTGCCACCGGCTTGGGCCCGTCATCGCTGCTCGCAGCTTTAATTCTTTGTTTTTTTTTTTTTTTTTTTTTTTTTTTTTTTGACTTCTCGGGTACTTTTAGGGCACTTAACATGCTCGAAAACTCTTGAAACTTCGCACGGGCGTCGGAATGCGCGGCCATCAGAGCCGGGCTGAAGTTGGTACCCGGGCGTGGCAGGGGGGCTCGACAGCGCCCCCTAAAGTGGGGTCTGAAAACTTGGTCCATATATCAAACACACTTGCACGTACATGTATGAAACTCGGTACACATATAGATCTCATCGGGCCGAACAACTTCCGTGCTCTAAGTTATGCGTCAGCCCTACAGGAAGTGAGCTATTATGGGTTGTTCGGAAAACGCATGCTCTGGAATTTAATATACTCCTCCGAGGCCATTGTTTCGATCATTGCCAAACTCGGTCAGCATGAAGAGAACATATCCAGGATGCTAAATTGCGAGCGGATTTTTGATATCTCAAATGGTTTGGCCGTGGCGAAGCAACGAATTTATGGCGAGAAAAGGGAAACAGGAAGTGTGTTATAACTTGTGCAAACATTGACTGGTTTGGATGAAACTTCAGCTGTGTGTTTGTTGTAAGAAGCCGATCACATGGATATGACTTTTGTGAGTCAAAGTTATAGCGCCACCAACTGGCAGCAGGAAGTGTGTCACTTTCAAAAATGCTTTGAATCACCATCTTATTTTCACCCCATTTATTTCAAACTTCATCAGTATAATGTGAAAACATGACAGATAGAGACGTATGAAATGGATTCCTGAAATTTCAAATACTGTTGCCATGGCAACGTGTCAAAGTTTGATAATCTTTTGGCTGTTCTGAGGCTCTTAGCATGCTTGAAATTGCTTGAAACTGCTTGAAACTCAACACACACATCAGAGATGTCAGTCAGTACACATGGACAAAGCCTCAGAAACGGGCGGGGATGAGGGGCTCTCTAGCGCCACCTTTTGACAAAAGTGGGGGGGTTAGTTTTATCTTGAGTCACCAAACTCGGTACATATATTGTTCTCTTCGAGCCGGACAACTTTCTAATTTACAGTCATTAGCTCCGACCAACAGGAAGTCAGATATTTTGGTTTGAAGGTGAATATTTATGTAATTCAGGGTCTGAGTTTTTACGTTCTCCTCGTAGGCGATTTATTCAATCTCCACCAAACTCGGTCAACATGAAACAAAGATACGGAAGATGCTTAAATGCGAACGAATATTGGATATCTCAAACGGTGTTGCCATGGCGAGGGATTAAATAAGGACAAAAAAAGGGGAACAGTAATTGTCTCATATCTTGTAAAATAATATTTTGATTTAAATTAAATTAAGATTGTATGTTTGGTAATTGAACTTAGATTAATTTAAAATGACTGTACTATTTTTCAGATGAATATATATATATTTTATAAATATTTCTTTGTATAATGTATTGTGCCCGTGTGTGCTGCCCTTCCCTCAATGAACACAAGATGGCAGCATTGTGTTAGTTTTGAAGCAGGATAAAAAAAAAACTTGTTTCTCTCTCTCTCTCTCTCTCTCTGTGTGTGTGTGTGTGTGTGTGTGTGTGTGTGTGTGTGTGTGTGTGTGTGTGTGTGTGTGTGTGTGTGTGTGTGTGTGTGTGTGTGTGTGTGTGTGTGTGTGTGTGGGCATGTTTTTGTGAAATATCAGGACACAAATGGACACCCAACACCCAACACCCAACCTTTTTTCAGTCATTTTATCATACGTTACGCTAGGGGTGTAACGGTACAGATTGCTCACGGTTCGGTTTGTATTACGGTTTAAGGTTCACCGTTTCGGTACGGTTCAGTATTTGTTATGTTCAGGGAAAAAAGGACTACTGTCAAATAAAAAAAAAGAAAATAATAAGAACAAATCATTTAAATACAAGCAGCAGCACAAATAAATACTATTGAGCAAAGATAATAATAAAATAAACTATGCTTTTCAGGTTTTTCAGGTACGTCTAACATTAGTTTTCAGGTACAGAAATTGATCAAATGTAAAATAACATTGCATATATGACTGTATAAATTAAAGATTAATCCTATTAAACTTACAAAAGTTATTCAATCAAGAGCAGTGAGTGATGCCCTTGTCTTTTGTTTGACATTAAACAGACAGCAGTAAAGGCTACTGCCCCTTTAAGACCTCGGATATGCGTCGTCTTTTCTGGACTGTATAAAGCTTACTTAAGCCATATACAGACTATGTCTGCTAAGATACTCATCAATATGTTGACATACTTTTTGCGTGAGTTTGTTCCGTTCAAGAGCAAGACTTGAAAGAGAACTCAATATTTGCGCGCTGAGAGACGTGTGCGCGCTCTCGGATGAGTGCATGGAAAATTTTCTCACAGTGCGCGCGACTTCTCATTCGCGTCTTCTGGCACTAAACCAGATAGTTGCGTGTTCTGAGTTAACACAATCAGGACGTAAAAATACGGGATATTTTACGGGAAAATACTAAAACGGGAAGACAGCGGGAAAAGAGCTAAAATACGTGAGAAACCCGGAAAAAACGGGAGGGTTGACAGCTATGGTGTGTGTGTGTGTGTGTGTGTGTGTGTGCGATATGTAGGCTTAGGGGTAGTGTAGGGGGATAGAATGTACAGTTTGTACAGTATACAAACCATTAAGTCTATGGAATGCCATCTGCCTGTCTTTCCCCTTCTCTCTATCTGTGTGTGTGTGTGTGTGTGTGTGTGTGTGTGTGTGTGTGGGGGGGGGGGGGGGGTTCTCTCTCACCCTGTGAGTTTGTGTGTGTGCCTTTCTCTCAGTCCTTCCCCTCCCCCTCACTCTCACTCTATCATTGTGTGTGTGTGTGTGTGTGTGTGTGTGTGACTTTCTCTCTTGATCATAATTTAACCCTTTCATATAGGCTATCACAAATAACTATCACTTGAAATAAAAACGTCATGTGATGTGTTTGCCAAGATCACGTATGATGCACATGTCTTTAAATTAATTATTTACTGATATAATATAAATGTATTAAAACATAAATTTCACATGATTTTATAAAAGTGGCTATTTATAATAAACTTCCATAAAATGTAGACACGCATCTTACTCTTACCTGACACTGATATTAAAATCATCTTTGCAGTTTCTGTGATTTGGCTCCATTTATACATTTTTTACTAAAAAATTTTTATTGGACCACCCATATTGAAATGAAAGCATGTTTTATGGTGCATAAGATTGGTGCACAAACGGTAGCTAAGGTAGCTCAAAAACACATGAAGAGAAGTGTTAGAATAAAACAACATCAGCATTCGAATGGAATTCTGAACTCATTCCAATTTGACCTTTGACATAATCTGACATGAAATTCATATAAATTTAATTGATCTCATAGATGTGGCTGTTGTGGTTTGTGGTCATAGCAGCACCAACTGCTGCAGTTAATGTGGTGAATTCAGATGACTTTGACATAGTCCTTTTATGTTTTCCCATTTTAAATGCCTATTGCCTGCCGTGCACAGTTAAACTGATGCCACCGGGGTGGCGGTGCCACCGGCTTGGGCCCGTCATCGCTGCTCGCAGCTTTAATTATTATTATTATTATTATTTTATCGACTTCTCGGGCACTTTTGGGGTCCTTACCATGCTCAAAAACTCTTGAAACTTTGCACACACATCGGAATGCGCGGCCATCAGAGCCGGGCTGAAGCTGGTACCCGGGCGTGGCAGGGGGGCTCGACAGCGCCCCCTAAAGTGGGGTCTGAAAACTTGGTCTATATATCAAACACACTTGCACGTACATGTATGAAACTCGGTACACATATAGACCTCATCGGGCCAAACAACTTTCGTGCTCTAAGTTACGTGTCAGCCCAACAGGAAGTGAGCTAATATGGGTTGTTCTGAAAACACATGCTCTGGAATTTAATATACTCCTCCGAGGCCATTGTTTCAATCAGTGCCAAACTCGGTCAGCATGAAGTCAAGACACAGAGGATGCTAAATTGCGAACGGATTTTTGATATCTTAAACGGTTTGGCCGTGGCGAAGCAACGAATTTATGGCGAGAAAAGGTAAACAGGAAGTGTGTAATAACTTGTGCAAACATTGACTGATTTGGATGAAACTTCAGCTGTGTGTTCGTTGTAAGAGGCCAATCACATGGATATGACTTTTGTGAGTCAAAGTTATAGCGCCACCAACTGGCAGCAGGAAGTGTGTCACTTTCAAAAATGCTTTGAATCACCATCTTATTTTCACACGATTGACTTCAAACTTCATCAGTATAATGTGAAAACATGACAGATAGAGACATATGAATGAATTCCTGATATTTCAAATAATGCTGCCATGGCAACATGTCAAAGTTTAATAATGTTTTTGACTGTTTGTGTGCCCTCCCCTCTATCACCAAAAGGGGGCAGTGTTGTATTATTTTTGAAACTCCCTTTCTCTCTCTCTCTCTCTCTGTGCTTGCTTATGTGATTTATGAGGACACAAATGTGTATGATGACATGGCTATTGGTATTACAACGTAGTGGTTAATGTGGACATGAACTATGACACTATATCACTACAGAACTCATTTTCTAAATCACATTTGAGTTACAATTCTTATCATCTGACAGCCGTGATTTCATGTACTCATTCAGACAGAACTCTTTTTTTAAAACAGAGGAGTGTGAGTGTGTTTTCTATACATGTGCTTTACAGAAGGTCATGTGCTGTGTTTGCAAAGATCACTTTTGACACATTTGTCTTTAAATTCATTATTTACTGACATAGTTCAAATTTATTTTTTAAAAAAATTCACATTATTTTCTACAAGTGTCTGTTTATAAGTGTCTTTTTTTCACAGAAAGTTTTTGTTTGAACGTGAATATTTGTATAATTCAGGGTCTGAGTTTTTACGTTCTCCTCGTAGGTGATTTATTCAATCTCCACCAAACTCGGTCAACGTGAAACGGAAGCTTAACGCATTAAAAATATTTAACGCAAATAACACAGCGTCCGTTTTTATATCCATTTTTGCTTAGCGTTACATGATCACGCTCCTATTCATGTACATGCTTCCAAGCGCGACAAGACACAAGAGAGCGCGCTGTATGCCAGTGTCCTGTCTGTGTTTGTTAGTGTCCTGTCTGTGTGTGTGTGTGTGTGTGTGTGTGTGTGTCCTGTCTGTGTGTGTGTGTATGTGTATGTGTGTGTGTCAGTGTCCTATCTGTGTGGATGCGTCTCATGTCAGCTATTCAAGGGACACTGACACACACACACACACACACACACACACACACACACACACACACACACACACTCGATGCATAGATAGACTCGCGTCAGTTTCCTGCTCACATCGAGTTCTCTTTTGCCTAGGGTTGCCAACTCTCACGCATTTGGCGTGACACTCACGCTTTCAGGCTCTGTCTCACGCTCTCACGCTGCCCAACTTAATCTCACGCCAAATTGCCAAACCTGCTTTTGATATTAAACAATGTCTAAGCTTTTACATTTTTTAAAGTTTTAATGCGAAATTCAAACAATAAATAGCGTTTTGGCGCTAATATGGCATAACAGTTAAAGCCAGAGTGTTGAAAAACCATTCGGAGTTGCGACATGCTCTATCATCTCCCGGCGGCGCGCGCAGTCGTGCTTCACAGAAATCTCAATACTTCTAGCGCTGTGTCAATACATTTGAATGGCTTGATAAACAACAGCTCCACTTTACAGGGGTTTGCAGCAAGTTTTGGTAAACAGTACAGCATAGTGTGCATTGATTATTACATCAACCATACAGGATCGTTTTATAATGGAGAGTAATGCAACAATGTTAACATTAATGTTAATGTTTTTTATTGTACTTAGCCTTCAGGTATTCCATACTAATTGGTCATACTCATACTAATTGATGGTCAAATGTGACCATACACCTTAACTATTTTTCAATTAAATAAATGTTCTATATTTTAGTTCAATAATATTTATTGAATATTTTGAGGAGATCTTTTGGTACTAAATACTAGTTGTGCAATATTTATTGTCAATAATGACCACTTAAAATATTTTTCTTCTAATATTTGTATTATTTATATTACAATTAGTATAGTAATAAGGTTAAATTAGAGAATTATTTTTCAAAGAGGCAAATTAGAGTCATTTTGTGGAGTCAGCCTGTCATTAATGTTCATCAAAGAACAACGGGAACAGAGAAAATTGTAGCTTTAATGATGATTCATCTATATTTCATTTATTATTTATACAGTTAAGGAAGGTTTGATAACTATTACATTTCTGTATAACAGGGAAGGCCATGGGTAAATATAACATTTATTATTTTCATTTATTATTTATTTATTCCATTTATTATCATTTATTATTACTATACTCTCCTTGAAGTTTACTTCCCGCTACTTTTTCCCTCTTCCTCCCAACCGCGGCTGCAACTGTCTTCTTCTTCTTCGATAGTAGCCTAAGCCAGTGTTTCCCAACCTTTTTTCAGTCATTTTATCATACGTTACGCTAGGGGTGTAACGGTACAGATTGCTCACGGTTCGGTTTGTATCACGGTTTAAGGTTCACCGTTTCGGTACGGTTCAGTATTTGCTATGTTCAGGGAAAAAAGGACTACTGTCAAATAAAACAAAAGAAAATAATAAGAACAAATCATTTAAATACAAGCAGCAGCACAAATAAATACTATTGAGCAAAGATACTAATAAAATAAACTATGCTTTTCAGGTTTTTCAGGTACGTCTAACATTAGTTTTCAGGTACAGAAATTGATCAAATGTAAAATAACATTGCATATATGACTGTATAAATTAAAGATTAATCCTATTAAACTTACAAACGTTATTCAATCAAGAGCAGTGAGTGATGCCCTTGTCTTTTGTTTGACATTAAACAGACAGCAGTAAAGGCTACTGCCCCTTTAAGACCTCGGATATGCGTCGTCTTTTCTGGACTGTATAAAGCTTACTTAAGCCATATACAGACTATGTCTGCTAGAATACTCATCAATATGTTGACATACTTTTTGCGTGAGTTTGTCCATTCAAGAGCAAGACTTGAAAGAGAACTCAATATTTGCGCGCTGAGAGACGTGTGCGCGCTCTCGGATGAGTGCGCGGAAAATTTTCTCACAGTGCGCGCGACTTCTCATTCGCGTCTTCTGGCACTAAACCAGATAGTTGCGTGTTCTGAGTTAACACAATCAGAACGTAAAAATACGGGATATTTTACGGGAAAATACTAAAACGGGAAGACAGCGGGAAAAGAGCTAAAATACGTGAGAAACCCGGAAAAAACGGGAGGGTTGACAGCTATGGTGTGTGTGTGTGTGTGTGTGCGATATGTAGGCTTAGGGGTAGTGTAGGGGGATAGAATGTACAGTTTGTACAGTATACAAACCATTAAGTCTATGGAATGCCATCTGCCTGTCTTTCTCCTTCCCCCTCTCTATCTGTGTGTGTGTGTGTGTGTGTGTGTGTGTGTGTGTGTGGGGGGGTCTCTCTCTCACCCTGTGAGTTTGTGTGTTTGCCTTTCTCTCAGTCCTTCCCCTCCCCCTCACTCTCACTCTATCATTGTGTGTGTGTGTGTGTGTGTGTGTGTGACTTTCCCTCTTGATCATAATTTAACCCTTTCATATAGGCTATCACAAATAACTATCACTTGAAATAAAAACGTCATGTGATGTGTTTGCCAAGATCACGTATGATGCACATGTCTTTAAATTAATTATTTACTGATATAATATAAATGTATTAAAACATAAATTTCACATGATTTTATAAAAGTGGCTATTTATAATAAACTTCCATAAAATGTAGACACGCATCTTACTCTTACCTGACACTGATATTAAAATCATCTTTGCAGTTTCTGTGATTTGGCTCCATTTATACATTTTTTATTAAAAAAAATTTATTGGACCACCCATATTGAAATTAAAGCATGTTTTATGGTGCATAAGATTGGTGCACAAACGGTAGCTAAGGTAGCTCAAAAACACATGAAGAGAAGTGTTAGAATAAAACAACATCAGCATTCGAATGGTATTCTGAACTCATTCCAATTTGACCTTTGACATAATCTGACATGAAATTCATATAAATTTAATTGATCTCATAGATGTGGCTGTTGTGGTTTGTGGTCATAGCAGCACCAACTGCTGCAGTTAATGTGGTGAATTCAGATGACTTTGACATAGTCCTTTTATGTTTTCCCATTTTAAATGCCTATTGCCTGCCGTGCACAGTTAAACTGATGCCACCGGGGTGGCGGTGCCACCGGCTTGGGCCCGTCATCGCTGCTCGCAGCTTTAATTATTATTATTATTATTATTTTATCGACTTCTCGGGCACTTTTGGGGCCCTTACCATGCTCAAAAACTCTTGAAACTTTGCACACACATCGGAATGCGCGGCCATCAGAGCCGGGCTGAAGCTGGTACCCGGGCGTGGCAGGGGGGCTCGACAGCGCCCCCTAAAGTGGGGTCTGAAAACTTGGTCTATATATCAAACACACTTGCACGTACATGTATGAAACTCGGTACACATATAGACCTCATCGGGCCAAACAACTTTCGTGCTCTAAGTTACGTGTCAGCCCAACAGGAAGTGAGCTAATATGGGTTGTTCTGAAAACACATGCTCTGGAATTTAATATACTCCTCCGAGGCCATTGTTTCAATCAGTGCCAAACTCGGTCAGCATGAAGTCAAGACACAGAGGATGCTAAATTGCGAACGGATTTTTGATATCTTAAACGGTTTGGCCGTGGCGAAGCAACGAATTTATGGCGAGAAAAGGTAAACAGGAAGTGTGTAATAACTTGTGCAAACATTGACTGATTTGGATGAAACTTCAGCTGTGTGTTCGTTGTAAGAGGCCGATCACATGGATATGACTTTTGTGAGTCAAAGTTATAGCGCCACCAACTGGCAGCAGGAAGTGTGTCACTTTCAAAAATGCTTTGAATCACCATCTTATTTTCACACGATTGACTTCAAACTTCATCAGTATAATGTGAAAACATGACAGATAGAGACATATGAATGAATTCCTGATATTTCAAATAATGCTGCCATGGCAACATGTCAAAGTTTAATAATGTTTTTGACTGTTTGTGTGCCCTCCCCTCTATCACCAAAAGGGGGCAGTGTTGTATTATTTTTGAAACTCCCTTTCTCTCTCTCTCTCTCTCTCTGTGCTTGCTTATGTGATTTATGAGGACACAAATGTGTATGATGACATGGCTATTGGTATTACAACGTAGTGGTTAATGTGGACATGAACTATGACACTATATCACTACAGAACTCATTTTCTAAATCACATTTGAGTTACAATTCTTATCATCTGACAGCCGTGATTTCATGTACTCATTCAGACAGAACTCTTTTTTTAAAACAGAGGAGTGTGAGTGTGTTTTCTATACATGTGCTTTACAGAAGGTCATGTGCTGTGTTTGCAAAGATCACTTTTGACACATTTGTCTTTAAATTCATTATTTACTGACATAGTTCAAATTTATTTTTTAAAAAAATTCACATTATTTTCTACAAGTGTCTGTTTATAAGTGTCTTTTTTTCACAGAAAGTTTTTGTTTGAACGTGAATATTTGTATAATTCAGGGTCTGAGTTTTTACGTTCTCCTCGTAGGTGATTTATTCAATCTCCACCAAACTCGGTCAACGTGAAACGGAAGCTTAACGCATTAAAAATATTTAACGCAAATAACACAGCGTCCGTTTTTATATCCATTTTTGCTTAGCGTTACATGATCACGCTCCTATTCATGTACATGCTTCCAAGCGCGACAAGACACAAAAGAGCGCGCTGTATGCCAGTGTCCTGTCTGTGTGTGTGTTAATGTCCTGTCTGTCAACTCTCACGCATTTGGCGTGACACTCACGCTTTCAGGCTCTGTCTCACGCTCTCACGCTGCCCAACTTAATCTCACGCCAAATTGCCAAACCTGCTTTTGATATTAAACAATGTCTAAGCTTTTACATTTTTTAAAGTTTTAATGCGAAATTCAAACAATAAATAGCGTTTTGGCGCTAATATGGCATAACAGTTAAAGCCAGAGTGTTGAAAAACCATACGGAGTTGCGACATGCTCTATCATCTCCCGGCGGCGCGCGCAGTCGTGCTTCACAGAAATCTCAATACTTCTAGCGCTGTGTCAATACATTTGAATGGCTTGATACACAACAGCTCCACTTTACAGGGGTTTGCAGCAAGTTTTGGTAAACAGTACAGCATAGTGTGCATTGATTATTACATCAACCATACAGGATCGTTTTATAATGGAGAGTAATGCAACAATGTTAACATTAATGTTAATGTTTTTTATTGTACTTAGCCTTCAGGTATTCCATACTAATTGGTCATACTCATACTAATTGATGGTCAAATGTGACCATACACCTTAACTATTTTTCAATTAAATAAATGTTCTATATTTTAGTTCAATAATATTTATTGAATATTTTGAGGAGATCTTTTGGTACTAAATACTAGTTGTGCAATATTTATTGTCAATAATGACCACTTAAAATATTTTTCTTCTAATATTTGTATTATTTATATTACAATTAGTATAGTAATAAGGTTAAATTAGAGAATTATTTTTCAAAGAGGCAAATTAGAGTCATTTTGTGGAGTCAGCCTGTCATTAATGTTCATCAAAGAACAACGGGAACAGAGAAAATTGTAGCTTTAATGATGATTCATCTATATTTCATTTATTATTTATACAGTTAAGGAAGGTTTGATAACTATTACATTTCTGTATAACAGGGAAGGCCATGGGTAAATATAACATTTATTATTTTCATTTATTATTTATTTATTCCATTTATTATCATTTATTATTACTATACTCTCCTTGAAGTTTACTTCCCGCTACTTTTTCCCTCTTCCTCCCAACCGCGGCTGCAACTGTCTTCTTCTTCTTCGATAGTAGCCTAAGCCAGTGTTTCCCAACCTTTTATCAGTCATTTTATCATACGTTACGCTAGGGGTGTAACGGTACAGATTGCTCACGGTTCGGTTTGTATCACGGTTTAAGGTTCACCGTTTCGGTACGGTTCAGTATTTGCTATGTTCAGGGAAAAAAGGACTACTGTCAAATAAAACAAAAGAAAATAATAAGAACAAATCATTTAAATACAAGCAGCAGCACAAATAAATACTATTGAGCAAAGATACTAATAAAATAAACTATGCTTTTCAGGTTTTTCAGGTACGTCTAACATTAGTTTTCAGGTAGGCCTACAGAAATTGATCAAATGTAAAATAACATTGCATATATGACTGTATAAATTAAAGATTAATCCTATTAAACTTACAAAAGTTATTCAATCAAGAGCAGTGAGTGATGCCCTTGTCTTTTGTTTGACATTAAACAGACAGCAGTAAAGGCTACTGCCCCTTTAAGACCTCGGATATGCGTCGTCTTTATCGACTGTATAAAGCTTACTTAAGCCATATACAGACTATGTCTGCTAGAATACTCATCAATATGTTGACATACTTTTTGCGTGAGTTTGTCCATTCAAGAGCAAGACTTGAAAGAGAACTCAATATTTGCGCGCTGAGAGACGTGTGCGCGCTCTCGGATGAGTGCACGGAAAATTTTCTCACAGTGCGCGCGACTTCTCATTCGCGTCTTCTGGCACTAAACCAGATAGTTGCGTGTTCTGAGTTAACACAATCAGAACGTAAAAATACGGGATATTTTACGGGAAAATACTAAAACGGGAAGACAGCGGGAAAAGAGCTAAAATACGTGAGAAACCCGGAAAAAACGGGAGGGTTGACAGCTATGGTGTGTGTGTGTGTGTGTGTGTGTGCGATATGTAGGCTTAGGGGTAGTGTAGGGGGATAGAATGTACAGTTTGTACAGTATACAAACCATTAAGTCTATGGAATGCCATCTGCCTGTCTTTCCCCTTCCCCCTCTCTATCTGTGTGTGTGTGTGTGTGTGTGGGGGGGGGGGGTCTCTCTCTCACCCTGTGAGTTTGTGTGTGTGCCTTTCTCTCAGTCCTTCCCCTCCCCCTCACTCTCACTCTATCATTGTGTGTGTGTGTGTGTGTGTGTGTGTGTGTGTGTGTGTGTGTGTGTGTGTGTGTGACTTTCTCTCTTGATCATAATTTAACCCTTTCATATAGGCTATCACAAATAACTATCACTTGAAATAAAAACGTCATGTGATGTGTTTGCCAAGATCACGTATGATGCACATGTCTTTAAATTAATTATTTACTGTTATAATATAAATGTATTAAAACATAAATTTCACATGATTTTATAAAAGTGGCTATTTATAATAAACTTCCATAAAATGTAGACACGCATCTTACTCTTACCTGACACTGATATTAAAATCATCTTTGCAGTTTCTGTGATTTGGCTCCATTTATACATTTTTTATAAAAAAAATTTTATTGGACCACCCATATTGAAATTAAAGCATGTTTTATGGTGCATAAGATTGGTGCACAAACGGTAGCTAAGGTAGCTCAAAAACACATGAAGAGAAGTGTTAGAATAAAACAACATCAGCATTCGAATGGTATTCTGAACTCATTCCAATTTGACCTTTGACATAATCTGACATGAAATTCATATAAATTTAATTGATCTCATAGATGTGGCTGTTGTGGTTTGTGGTCATAGCAGCACCAACTGCTGCAGTTAATGTGGTGAATTCAGATGACTTTGACATAGTCCTTTTATGTTTTCCCATTTTAAATGCCTATTGCCTGCCGTGCACAGTTAAACTGATGCCACCGGGGTGGCGGTGCCACCGGCTTGGGCCCGTCATCGCTGCTCGCAGCTTTAATTATTATTATTATTATTATTATTATTATTTTATCGACTTCTCGGGCACTTTTGGGGCCCTTACCATGCTCAAAAACTCTTGAAACTTTGCACACACATCGGAATGCGCGGCCATCAGAGCCGGGCTGAAGCTGGTACCCGGGCGTGGCAGGGGGGCTCGACAGCGCCCCCTAAAGTGGTGTCTGAAAACTTGGTCTATATATCAAACACACTTGCACGTACATGTATGAAACTCGGTACACATATAGACCTCATCGGGCCAAACAACTTTCGTGCTCTAAGTTACGTGTCAGCCCAACAGGAAGTGAGCTAATATGGGTTGTTCTGAAAACACATGCTCTGGAATTTAATATACTCCTCCGAGGCCATTGTTTCAATCAGTGCCAAACTCGGTCAGCATGAAGTCAAGACACAGAGGATGCTAAATTGCGAACGGATTTTTGATATCTTAAATGGTTTGGCCGTGGCGAAGCAACGAATTTATGGCGAGAAAAGGTAAACAGGAAGTGTGTAATAACTTGTGCAAACATTGACTGATTTGGATGAAACTTCAGCTGTTTGTTCGTTGTAAGAGGCCGATCACATGGATATGACTTTTGTGAGTCAAAGTTATAGCGCCACCAACTGGCAGCAGGAAGTGTGTCACTTTCAAAAATGCTTTGAATCACCATCTTATTTTCACCAGATTGACTTCAAACTTCATCAGTATAATGTGAAAACATGACAGATAGAGACATATGAATGAATTCCTGATATTTCAAATAATGCTGCCATGGCAACATGTCAAAGTTTAATAATGTTTTTGGCTGTTTGTGTGCCCTCCCCTCTATCACCAAAAGGGGGCAGTGTTGTATTATTTTTGAAACTCCCTTTCTCTCTCTCTCTCTCTCTCTCTCTCTCTCTCTGTGCTTGCTTGTGTGATTTATGAGGACACAAATGTGTATGATGACATGGGTATTGTATTACAACGTAGTGGTTAATGTGGACATGAACTATGACACTATATCAGTACAGGACTCATTTTCTAAATGACATTTGAGTTACAATTCTTTTCACCTGACAGCCGTGATTTCATGTACTCATTCAGACAGAACTCTTTTTTTAAAACAGGAGTGTGAGTGTGTTTTCTATACATGTGCTTTACAGAAGGTCATGTGCTGTGTTTGCAAAGATCACTTTTGACACATTTGTCTTTAAATTCATACTGACATAGTTCAAATTTATTTAAAAAAAAAATTCACATTATTTTCTACAAGTGTCTGTTTATAAGTGTCTTTTTTCACAGAAAGTTTTTGTTTAAACGTGAATATTTGTATAATTCAGGGTCTGAGTTTTTA
Organism: Gobio gobio; assembly: GCF_949357685.1. Lineage (NCBI taxonomy): Eukaryota > Metazoa > Chordata > Actinopteri > Cypriniformes > Gobionidae > Gobio > Gobio gobio. The sequence goes on from NW_027645762.1 coordinate 19,668, forward strand.
CGTTCTCCTCGTAGGTGATTTATTCAATCTCCACCAAACTCGGTCAACGTGAAACGGAAGCTTAACGCATTAAAAAATATTTAACGCAAATAACACAGCGTCCGTTTTTATATCCATTTTTGCTTAGCGTTACATGATCACGCTCCTATTCATGTAAATGCTTCCAAGCGCGACAAGACACAAGAGCGCGCGCTGTATGCCAGTGTCCTGTCTGTGTGTGTGTGTGTGTGTGTGTGTGTGTGTCAGTGTCCTGTCTGTGTGTGTGTGTGTGTGTGTGTGTGTGTGTGTGTCCTGTCTGTGTGTGTGTGTGTGTGTGTGTGTGTGTGTGTGTCAGTGTCCTGTCTGTGTGGATGCGTCTCATGTCAGCTAATCAAGGGACACTGACACACACACACACACACAAACACACACACACTCGACGCATAGATAGACTCGCGTCAGTTTCCTGCTCACATCGAGTTCTCTTTTGCTGTTGAACAAACAATAACACAGAGGATTTTGAGTATTCTCATATTAGAGTCTTAAATTAGTTAAATAACGTCTTAAATTAACTTTAAAGAGTTGTGAGGAAATGAGATGCGCGGGACCGCGCGTGAGATCCGCGGTTGTTCTTAAAGTGACAGGAGCACTGATGATGCCTGTCATTAATGTTCATCAAAGAACAACGGGAACAGAGAAAATTGTAGCTTTAATGATGATTCATCTATATTTCATTTATTATTTATGCAGTTAAGGAAGGTTTGATAACTATTACATTTCTGTATAACAGGGAAGGCCATGGGTAAATATAACATTTATTATTTTGGGTTTATGTAAAGATTTTTTTAAGTTCACTTAAATTAAAAGTTGTTTTTTAAAGACTAATAAATGTTGAAATTGGGAGCTTTCAGTTATACTGTAATGTAACGTCATTAATGTTTCATAGAGAATTTAGTATCAGTGATACTGGCCTTCATTCATAAAAAATGACAATACAACACATATTTACAATATGCTGTCTTTAAATTGTTTCTAAATTAATTTGGAGAGTAACTGAAATTATTACAATATCAAAATATTACAAACTTAAAATATTAAAAACTTGCGATTAATCGTGATTAATTACAGAAAAAAATTTGATTAATTAGTTAATTTTTTACTTTACAGTCATTAGCTCTGACCAACAGGAAGTCAGATATTTTGGTTTGAACGTGAATATTTGTATAATTTCTCTTAGCATGCTTGAAATTGCTTGAAACTCAACACACACATCAGAGATGTCAGTCAGTGGAAATGGGCAAAGCCTCAGAAATGCGTGTGTTGGAGGGGTGTTTATTACAACATAATCATGGTTTATGAAGACATTTCATGTGTCCCCGTAAATAAAAATAGCTTTAACAGCATACTAAACAATTTTTTAATAAAAATTTAAAAATGCAGAATGTTTTCTGTGATGGTAGGTTTAGGGGTAGTGTGTGTGTGTGTGTGTGTGTGTGTGTGTGTGTGTGTGTGTGTGTGTGTGTGTGTGTGTGTGTGTGTGTGTGTGTGTGTGTGTGTGTGTGTGTGTGTGTGATATGTAGGCTTAGGGGTAGTGTAGGGGGATAGAATGTACAGTTTTTACAGTATACAAACCATTAAGTCTATGGAATGCCATCTGCCTGTCTTTCCCCTTCCCCCTCTCTATCTGTGTGTGTGTGTGTGTGGGGGGGGTCTCTCTCTCACCCTGTGAGTTTGTGTGTGTGCCTTTCTCTCAGTCCTTCCCCTCCCCCTCACTCTCACTCTATCATTGTGTGTGTGTGTGTGTGTGTGTGTGTGTGTGTGCCTTTCTCTTTTGATCATAATTTAACCCTTTCATATAGGCTATCACAAATAACTATCACTTAAAATAAAAACGTCATGTGATGTGTTTGCCAAGATCACGTATGATGCACATGTCTTTAAATTAATTATTTACTGATATAATATAAATGTATTAAAACATAAATTTCACATGATTTTATAAAAGTGGCTATTTATAATAAACTTCCATAAAATGTAGACACGCATCTTACTCTTACCTGACACTGATATTAAAATCATCTTTGCAGTTTCTGTGATTTGGCTCCATTTATACATTTTTTATTAAAAAGAATTTATTGGACCACCCATATTGAAATGAAAGCATGTTTTATGGTGCATAAGATTGGTGCACAAACGGTAGCTAAGGTAGCTCAAAAACACATGAAGAGAAGTGTTAGAATAAAACAACATCAGCATTCGAATGGTATTCTGAACTCATTAGGGCCCAAGCCCTGAAAGGGCGCAGAGCCCTATTGTTCTTCCTCAGATTATTCTTTGTTTTTTTTTTTTTTTTTATTTTTTTTTTCGACTTCTCGGGTACTTTTGGGGCACTTAACATGCTCGAAAACTCTTGAAACTTCGCACAGGCGTCGGAATGCGCGGCCATCAGAGCCGGGCTGAAGCTGGTACCCGGGCGTGGCAGGGGGGCTCGACAGCGCCCCCTAAAGTGGGGTCTGAAAACTTGGTCCATATATCAAACACACTTGCACGTACATGTATGAAACTTGGTACACATATAGACCTCATCGGGCCGAACAACTTTCGTGCTCTAAGTTATGCGTCAGCCCTACAGGAAGTGAGCTATTATGGGTTGTTCGGAAAACGCATGCTCTGGAATTTAATATACTCCTCCGAGGCCATTGTTTCGATCATTGCCAAACTCGGTCAGCATTAAGTGAACATATCCAGGATGCTAAATTGCGAGCGGATTTTTGATATCTCGAAAAGTCTGGCCGTGGCGATGCAACGAATTTATGGCGAGAAAAGGGAAACAGGAAGTGTGTTTTAACTTGTGCAAACATTGACTGGTTTGGATGAAACTTCAGCTGTGTGTTCGTTGTAAGAGGCCGATCACAAGGATATGACTTTTGTGAGTCAAAGTTATAGCGCCACCAACTGGCAGCAGGAAGTGTGTCACTTTCAAAAATGCTTTGAATCACCATCTTATTTTCACCAGATTTATTTCAAACTTCATCAGTATAATGTGAAAACATGACAGATAGAGACGTATGAAATGGATTCCTGAAATTTCAAATACTGTTGCCATGGCAACGTGTCAAAGTTTAATAATCTTTTGGCTGTTCTGAGGCTCTTAGCATGCTTGAAATTGCTTGAAACTGCTTGAAACTCAACACACACATCAGAGATGTTAGTCAGTACACATGGGCAAAGCCTCAGAAACGGGCGGGGATGAGGGGCTCTCTAGCGCCACCTTTTGACAAAAGTGAAGGGCTTCGTTTCATCTACAATCACCAAACTCAGTATATATATTGACCTCATCGAGCCGGACAACTTTCTAATTTACAGTCATTAGCTCCGACCAACAGGAAGTCAGATATTTTGGTTTGAAGGTGAATTTTTGATTAAATCGGGGTCTGAGTTTTTACGTTCTCCTCGTAGGCGATTTATTCAATCTCCACCAAACTCGGTCAACATGAAACAAAGATACTGAAGATGCTAAAATGTGAACGGATATTGGATATCTCAAACGGTGTTTCCATGGCAAGGAATTAAATAAGGACAAAAAAGGGGAACAGAAATTCTCTGTGTCTGCTGCTCTCCCCTCAATGAACACAAGATGGCAGCATTGTATTAGTTTTGAAGCAGGATAAAAAAAAAACTTGTTTCTCTCTCTCTCTCTCTCTCTCTCTCTCTCTCTCTCTCTCTTGTTAGTGATTTATGAGGACACAAATTTGTATAATGACATGGGTATTACACTGGTATTACAACGTGTATGTGTGTGTGTTTAAAAACATACTAAAACAATGTTTTATTAAAATGTAACCAAATAGCTTTAAAATAATCATACTATTTTTCAGATCAATATATTTATTTTATTTAATATATTTCTTCTGAATATTTATTCTCTGTCTGCTCTCCCCTCACTAAAAGGTAGCAGTGTTGTTATTTTTGAAACTCTCTCTCCGTGTGTGTGTGTGTGTGTGTGTGTGTGTGTGTGTGTGTGTGTGTGTGTGTGTGTGTGTGTATGTGTGTGTGTGTGTGTGTGTGTGTGTGTGTGTGTGTGTGTGCTTGTTTATGTGATTTATTAGGGATACAAATTTGTATAATGACATGGGTATTACACTGTTATTACAACGTAGTGGTTAATGAGGACATTTCATGTGTCCACATAATAAAAATATCTTTAAAAACATACTAAATAATGTATTATTAAAATGTAACCAAGTAGCTTTAAAAATATACTACAAATTACAATGAAAACATGGTTTATGAGAATATTTCCTGTGTCCCATAAATGAAATAGCTTTAAGGGGTTTGTGTGTCTGTGTGTCTGTGTGTGTGTGTGTGTGTGTGTGTGTGTGGGCATGTTTTTGTGAAATATCAGGACACAAATGCGTATAATGACATGGGTATGACATATTACAAAAAGAGGGTGAAATATGAGGACGTTCCCCATGTCCTCACTTTTCAAAATGCTTATAAATCACACAGAACAAGGTTTTTTTCACAGAAAGTGAACTGCACAGTCTCCTGTGAGGGTTAGGTTTAGGGGCAGGGGCAGTGTAAGGGGATAGAAAATACGGTTTGTACGGTATAAAAACCATTACGCCTATGGAATGTCCTCACATTTCACAAAAACAAACGTGTGTGTGTGTGTGTGTGTGTGTGTGTGTGTGTGTGTGTGTGTGTGTGTGTGTGTGTGTGTGTGTGTGTGTGTGTGTGTGTGTGTGTGTGTGTGTGTGTGTGTGTGTGTGTGTGTGTGTGTGTGCAGGCCCGTCGCGACAAGGCAGGCAAACCAAGCAATTGCTTGGGGCCTCGAGCTGGCCTGGGGCACCAAGACAGCGACAGGTTAAGAATAAAATGAAACGACAAACTGTGTGAGCGCCCCATTGATAGTCAATGCAGTAAAGTGCAATGACACTGTTATCGGGATCCCCCTTAAGGGGCCCCTCTCAGAAGTCGCTGACAGCAGCCAGCCAACAACGCGTTCTCTGCTGCGGCAAAATACAAAACAACCTCGGATTTGAAGCGGAATTTTATGCTTCAGGAAGCCAGAAAAGAAAAAAGAGAAAGGAAGAGGAGGATAAGAAAAAACAAGATAGTGGTATGTGATAAATTACACTGGATAAAATAGCTCTACTTGTCTTGTACAAAAAAAGTGTAAGTTTGCAGCAGGTAGGCTAGCAAAAATATGTTTATGTTAGCTATCGTTACCTGCCTGACGGCAAATGCTGCTTGTAACGAACAGTTAGTGCAACTTTTTTTTCGAACAGACGGAATGACATGAGATTGCTATAGCTTTGTAATATGTTTTGATGAAAGTGGCATAGCATGCTATACTAACTATTATTTATGCTATGCATAAATAACCTGGAATAGTTAATATAGCATGCTATATTAACAATTATTATAAACATTATTTAACCAGAAAGAGGCAGAGGAACATGATTTTTTTCATAGCTTATCTTAATGTGCTAGTGTCGGGATATACGGTAGTGACAGTTTATGCAAATATGACATTATTTTTATGAGTTACCAATAGATCTTGAACAATTACTTTATTCTGTGGCAATTTTTACACTATTACATTTTGAAGTACAGTATCAGGACAACCCACATGTTTGACTGGTACTGTTTACATGTTTTACTGGTACTGCCCACGTTTTACTGGTACTGTTTATTAAACTATTTAACAAGGTATTATAGTCATCGGTTGCAACTTTACAATAACCATCCAGATAATGTTTATAGACAGTTTACAAAACAACTAGTAACCCTAAAGTATTCCCAAAGTGTTAGGAATATCTGGTCCGTCTATCTATGTAAATGTAATGTTTATAGATGTTTAAAAAATGGTTACTTAAATGTTTAAAAAAAAAATGTAATGATACAGTGGTGTTTTTTGCAAATGTTTTCAAATTTTATGCACAGTATTTGCAACAACAGTATTTGCACTGTAAACCTTTTTATTAATATATAGTGTGGGTGAACTTAAACTGTATGGCTATGCTGCGGTGTGTGTGTGTGTGTGTGTGTGTGTGTGTGTGTGTGTGTGTGTGTGTGTGTGTGTGTGTGTGTGTGTGTCAGTGTCCTATCTGTGTGGATGCGTCTCATGTCAGCTAATCAAGGGACACTGACACACACACACACACACACACACACACACACACACTCGACGCATAGATAGACTCGCGTCAGTTTCCTGCTCACATCGAGTTCTCTTTTGCTCTTGAACAAACAATAACACAGAGGATTTTGAGTATTCTCATATTAGAGTCTTAAATTAGTTAAATAACGTCTTAAATGAACTTTAAAGAGTTGTGAGGAAATGAGATGCGCGGGACAGCGCGTGAGATCCGCGGTTGTTCTTAAAGTGACAGGAGCACTGATGATGCCTGTCATTAATGTTCATCAAAGAACAACGGGAATAGAGAAAATTGTAGCTTTAATGATGATTCATCTATATTTCATTTATTATTTATGCAGTTAAGGAAGGTTTGATAACTATTACATTTCTGTATAACAGGGAAGGCCATGGGTAAATATAACATTTATTATTTTGGGATATAATCATGGTATATATAACATAATATATATATAACATATATAGGTGGAGGGTTGTTTATTACAACATAATCATGGTTTATGAAGACATTTCATGTGTCCCCGTAAATCAAAATAGCTTTAACAGCATATTAAACAATTTTTTAATAAAAATGTAAAAATGCAGAATGTTTTCTGTGATGGTAGGTTTAGGGGTAGTGTGTGTGTGTGTGTGTGTGTGTGTGTGTGTGTGTGTGTGTGTGTGTGTGTGTATGTGTGTGTGTGTGTGCGATATGTAGGCTTAGGGGTAGTGTAGGGGGATAGAATGTACAGTTTGTACAGTATACAAACCCTTAAGTCTATGGAATGCCATCTGCCTGTCTTTCCCCTTCCCCCTCTCTATCTGTGTGTGTGTGTGTGTGGAGGGGGGGGGGGGGGGGGTCTCTCTCTCACCCTGTGAGTTTGTGTGTGTGCCTTTCTCTCAGTCCTTCCCCTCCCCCTCACTCTCACTCTATCATTGTGTGTTTGTGTGTGTGTGTGTGTGTGTGTGTGACTTTCTCTCTTGATCATAATTTAACCCTTTCATATAGGCTATCACAAATAACTATCACTTGAAATAAAAACGTCATGTGATGTGTTTGCCAAGATCACGTATGATGCACATGTCTTTAAATTAATTATTTACTGATATAATATAAATGTATTAAAACATAAATTTCACATGATTTTATAAAAGTGGCTATTTATAATAAACTTCCATAAAATGTAGACACGCATCTTACTCTTACCTGACACTGATATTAAAATCATCTTTGCAGTTTCTGTGATTTGGCTCCATTTATACATTTTTTATTAAAAGAAATTTATTGGACCACCCATATTGAAATGAAAGCATGTTTTATGGTGCATAAGATTGGTGCACAAACGGTAGCTAAGGTAGCTCAAAAACACATGAAGAGAAGTGTTAGAATAAAACAACATCAGCATTCGAATGGTATTCTGAACTCATTCCAATTTGACCTTTGACATAATCTGACATGAAATTCATATAAATTTAATTGATCTCATAGATGTGGCTGTTGTGGTTTGTGGTCATAGCAGCACCAACTGCTGCAGTTAATGTGGTGAATTCAGATGACTTTGACATAGTCCTTTTATGTTTTCCCATTTTAAATGCCTATTGCCTGCCGTGCACAGTTAAACTGATGCCACCGGGGTGGCGGTGCCACCGGCTTGGGCCCGTCATCGCTGCTCGCAGCTTTAATTCCAATTTGACCTTTGACATAATCTGACATGAAATTCATATAAATTGAATTGATCTCATAGATGTGGCTGTTGTGGTTTGTGGTCATAGCAGCACCAACTGCTGCAGTTAATGTGGTGAATTCAGATGACTTTGACATAGTCCTTTTATGTTTTCCCATTTTAAATGCCTATTGCCTGCCGTGCACAGTTAAGCTGATGCCACCGGCGTGGCGGTGCCACCGGCTTGGGCCCGTCATCGCTGCTCGCAGCTTTAATTATTATTAGGGCCCAAGCCCAAAGGGCGCAGAGCCCTATTGTTCCCCTAAGGATTATTCTTTTTTTTTTCTTTTTTTTTTTTTTTTCTTTTTTTTTGACTTCTCGGGTACTTTTGGGGCACTTAACATGCTCGAAAACTCTTGAAACTTCGCACAGGCGTCGGAATGCGCGGCCATCAGAGCCGGGCTGAAGCTGGTACCCGGGCGTGGCAGGGGGGCTCGACAGCGCCCCCTAAAGTGGGGTCTGAAAACTTGGTCTATATATCAAACACACTTGCACGTACATGTATGAAACTCGGTACACATATAGACCTCATTGGGCCAAACAACTTTCGTGCTCTAAGTTACGTGTCAGCCCAACAGGAAGTGAGCTGATATGGGTTGTTCTGAAAACACATGCTCTGGAATTTAATATACTCCTCCGAGGCCATTGTTTCAATCAGTGCCAAACTCGGTCAGCATAAAGTCAAGACACAGAGGATGCTAAATTGCGAGCGGATTTTTGATAACTCAAACGGTTTGGCCGTGGCGAAGCAACGAATTTATGGCGAGAAAAGGGAAACAGGAAGTGTGTAATAACTTGTGCAAACATTGAATGATTTGGATGAAACTTCAGCTGTGTGTTCGTTGTAAGAGGCCGATCACATGGATATGACTTTTGTGAGTCAAAGTTATAGTGCCACCAACTGGCAGCAGGAAGTGTGTCACTTTCAAAAATGCTTTGAATCCCCATCTTATTTGCACCCGATTGACTTCAAACTTCATCAGTATAATGTGAAAACATGACAGATAGAGACATATGAATGGATTCCTAATATTTCAAAAAATGTTGCCATGGCAACATGTCAAAGTTTAATAATGTTTTTGGCTGTTTGTGTGCCCTCCCCTCTATCACCAAAAGGGGGCAGTGTTGTATTATTTTTGAAACTCCCTTTCTCTGTATGTGTGCTTGTTAATGTGATTCATGAGGACACAAATGTGTATGATGACATGGGTATTACACTGGTATTACAACGTAGTGGTTAATGTGGACATGAACTATGACACTATATCACTACTCATACAGGACTAATTTTCTAAATGACATTTGAGTTACAATTCTTTTCACCTGACAGCCGTGATTTCATGTACTCATTCAGACAGAACTCTTTTTTAAAAACAGAGGAGTGTGAGTGTGTTTTCTATACATGTGCTTTACAGAAGGTCATGTGCTGTGTTTGCAAAGATCACTTTTGACACATTTGTCTTTAAATTCATTATTTACTGACATAGTTCAAATTTATAAAAAAAAAAAAATTCACATTATTTTCTACAAGTGTCTGTTTATAAGTGTCTTTTTTCACAGAAAGTTAGTTTGTTTGAACGTGAATATTTGTATAATTCAGGGTCTGAGTTTTTACGTTCTCCTCGTAGGCGATTTATTCAATCTCCACCAAACTCGGTCAACGTGAAACGGAAGCTTAACGCATTAAAAATATTTAACGCAAATAACGCAGCGTCCGTTTTTATATCCATTTTTGCTTAGCGTTACATGATCACCACGCTCCTATTCATGTAAATGCTTCCAAGCGCGACAAGACATAAGAGAGCGCGCTGTATGCCAGTGTCCTGTGTGTGTGTGTGTGTGTGTGTGTGTGTATGTGTCAGTGTCCTGTCTGTGTGTGTGTGTGTGTGTGTGTGTGTGTGTGTGTGTGTGTGTGTGTGTGTGTGTGTGTGTGTGTGTGTGTGTGTGTGTGCTTGTTTATGTGATTTATGAGGACACAAATTTGTATAATGACATGGGTATTACACTGGTATTACAACATCAAGGTGGTTTATGAGGACATTTCAAATGTCCCCGTAAATCAAATCACTTTAAAAACATATTAAACAATGTTTTATTAAAAATGTAAAAATGCAGAATGTCTCCTGTGAGGGTTAGGTTTAGGGGCAGGGGCAGTGTAGGGGGATAGAATATACAGTTTATACAGTATAAAAACCATTACGCCTATGGAGAGTCCTCATAATGCTGTTGCACCAACATGTGTGTGTGTGTGTGTGTGTGTGTGTCAGTGTCCTGTCTGTGTGGATGCGTCTCATGTCAGCTAATCAAGGGACACTGACACACACACACACACACACACACACACACACACACACACACACACACACACACATACACACCAGGCCCGTCGCGACAAGGCAGGCAAACCAAGCAATTGCTTGGGGCCTCGAGCTGGCCTGGGGCCCCAAGACAGCGACAGGTTAAGAATAAAATGAAACGACAAACTGTGTGAGCGCCCCATTGATAGTCAATGCAGTAAAGTGCAATGACACTGTTATCGGGATCCCCCTTAAGGGGCCCCTCTCAGAAGTCGCTGACAGCAGCCAGCCAACCACGCGATCTCTGCTGCGGCAAAATACAAAACATCCTCGGATTTGAAGCGGAATTTTATGCTTCAGGAAGCCAGAAAAGAAAATAGAGAAAGGAAGAGGAGGATAAGAAAAAAAACAAGATAGTGGTATGTGATAAATTACACTGGATAAAATAGCTCTACTTGTCTTGTACAAAAAAAGTGTAAGTTTGCAGCAGGTAGGCTAGCAAAAATATGTTTATGTTAGCTATCGTTACCTGCCTGACGGCAAATGCTGCTTGTAACGAACAGTTAGAGCAACTTTTTTTTTTTCGAACAGACGAAATTACATGAGATTGCTATAGCTTTGTAATATGTTTTGATGAAAGTGGCATAGCATGCTATACTAACTATTATTTATGCTATGCATAAATAACCTGGAATAGTTAATATAGTATGCTATATTAACAATTATTATAAACATTATTTAACCAGAAAGAGGCAGAGGAACATTATTTTTTTCATAGCTTATCTTTGTGTGCTAGTGTCGGGATATATACGGTAGTGACAGTTTATGCAAATATGACATTATTTTTATGAGTTACCAATAGATCTTGAACAATTACTTTATTCTGTGTCAATTTTTACACTGTTACATTTTGAAGTACAGTATCAGGACAACCCACATGTTTGACTGGTACTGTTTACATGTTTTACTGGTACTGCCCACATGTTTTACTGGTACTGTTTATTAACTATTTATCAAGGTATTATAGTCATCTGTTGCAACTTTATAATAACCATCTAGATAATGTTTATAGACAGTTTACAAACCAACTAGTAACCCTTAAGTATTCCCAAAGTGTTAGGAATATCTGGTCCGTCTATCTATGTAATGTTTATATATGTTTTAAAAACGGTTAAAGGTTTACAAATTTTTTTTAATGATACAGTGGTGTTTTTTGCAAATGTTTTCAAATTTTATGGACAGTATATGCAACAACAGTATTTGCACTGTCTCTATGTCCATTTTGCTTGGGGCCCCCAAATTTCTTCAAACGGCCCTGTGTGTGTGTGTGTGTGTGTGTGTGTGTGTGTGTGTGTGTGTGTGTGTGTTAGTGTGTGTGTGTGTGTGTGTGTGTGTGTGTGTGATATGTAGGTTTAGGGGTAGTGTAGGGGGATAGAATGTACAGTTTGTACAGTATAAAAACTAGGGGTGTAACGATTCATCTACTACAGTGGTTCTCAACCTTTTTTGGGCCAGCGCCCCCTATCCATTATCCAGGTCCCTTCTTAACGCCCCCCCCCCCACCACCACCCCTCCACACACACACACACACACAACACACACACACACACACACACACACACACACACACACACACACACACACACACACACACACACACACACACACACACACACACACACACACACACACACACACACACACACACACACACTGTTAATGACTGTACCTTTATACAAATAATAAAAGGTGGCTATATTTTGAAAATGTCACTAATTGTGTCTCTTGTCCAATTGTTTTGTTTCACCTATTTAGAGAGAGTCTACACTCCAGGTTGTACTGAAGAGCTAAGGGCTGACATTGAGAACATCACTGTAACCCTTCTGCGCAAGAAGAAGATCTGTATCGTCAGCATGGTTTGTTGTCAAATCAAGTTAATTAAATTAATAACACTTAAAAAAAACAATAATATTCTGGGATTATGACACAGTTTTCTTTTCGTTTCGATTTGCAGATAGCAACCAGGCAAGACAAAGAAAGAGAAAGAAAATGACAGAGTTGAAGAAGAAGCTTCGTGAAAAGGTCTTGCAATACAACACCGTAGTGGAAGGAGATCCGATTGACGAGGAGTTGGCTTGCAATCTGACAGAGGGATACATCCTACCATGGGAGAGACATGAAAATGGTATGATATGTATGAATTGCTAGGTTAGCTTGTTGTTCTTTTAGTTGATTTCAATAGTATAAGCCTATGGCATCACTTTACATTGGCTTTACAAATTTTATTCCCTTTTCGATCTTCACATGTAGTAATGATTCCAACCACATTTCCATATTTACCATTGTCATTTTTGTTACTTGTCATGCAACAACACAGGAATGGGATGATACATTAAAATAAAAAATATCATGAATACCAAAATCTGGAAATATTTATCACGGAGCATAAACATTGAATGGTGAGATCAACAACATGTTATTCTGCTGTAGTAATCGCAAATAAAATGCTTGACCGTCACAATTTAACAAGCTCTCCATCCAAATTATATTATTATGACTTGTATTCATATTTTGAAATTGTTTATATTCTACAGAACCATTGCTGTCGCTAAAAAGATATCTCAGAAAAACATAATTCTGTTACACTTATATAATATAATAATAAACATTCCTTGTCCACTATTCCATTCCTTTCCCCAACCAAAGGCAACACCTTCAGGTTGAAGAGATCTGTCTTCGACCAGGTAATGCTGCTGAAACGCTTGGAGGAGGAGCAGAGCATCCTGGTAAAGGAGATGTCTCAGCACATCAAGTACCTTCTGAAGCAAGTGCAAGAAGTGGAGTCACTCAGAGGACAGACTTTGGAGCGCATCAAAACCAGCAGTATGTACAAGATCTTTAGATTTTAGTATCATGTATTTATTTATAATAAATAAATATATATATATACATATACATATATATATATATATATATATATATATATATATATATATATATATATATATATATATATATATATATATATATATATATATATATATATATATATATATATATATATATATATATATATATATTGACCCCTAGTTATATATATATATATATATACAGAGAGACAGAGAGAGAGATGTTTGATGTGTCATCTTTCTCTTTCTATTTTTTATCCACAATTCCTCTACAGGTTTCGGTGACCTGACAGAGGACGCTACACATGGGCTCAATGGTGTCCTCATTCGGAGGGGTCACTCACTTAGAAGTCAACACAAACAGGCTGTTAATGCATACAGCAGTATAGCCACTATGGAATGTGATTTTCTTTCCATACAGGAGGACATTGAGAAGTGGGATGACAATGGCTTCACCAGCCCCGAGTCTGAGGAAGAAGACACCTAAACACCACTGGCAAACAACACAGAGGAACTAGAGATTTGTACAAAAAAAAAACTGTTTTAAATAGCTGTACCAAAGTATATACATGAACGTTTTTGTAGATTCTGTATGTATGTATTTTTTATTTTTATTTTTAAAGAAAAAGATTGATTTATTTATCTCTTCTAACATTTGAGCTTGCTGGTTTCAGAACAAAACTGCTTATTGCTGCTTTAAATAATGAATTGTCATCATCTTTTGCATGGAAAAATCTAATGAAGATTCAATGGCAGTCTGTGTAATTTTAACAAGTATAATTCTAATGTACTTTGGTATTTCCATAATATATGTGGATTTATATTTGTTTGCAATATGCATATTGCAATTTTGTAGTTATAGCATACTGAATACCATCAAATAGCATTGAAACCATAAATGTTTTTCTTTTAGGTTTTCCATATGACATCATCTAAATGTACATTTAGACAGACGGACAAATCTAAACTTTTTTCACTTACATCCTGTAAAACTGTATAAAGAAATGTCTTTGTTGTGATGCATACAGATGCACCACTGTAATAAACCCATTTGATGTAATTGTCTGTTGTGTGAACTTAATATGCTGCAGCAGGAAATGTTCAGTTCGCATTAGCAGTAACTTGATGCAGACTTTTTTCACAGCTACACTGTAAAAAAAATCCCGTTGTTTCTACGGAAAAATACTGGCAGCTGTGGTTACCAGAACATTACTGTAAAAATGACATCAAACCGTAAACATACTTACGGAGTTGCATGTGAATTTTACATTTTAAACATGTATATTTAACATTGGATTTCAGTAATATTAACATCATTGTTACACTGAAGTGAACAAGTTTGTTGAGTAAATTTAACATTTTAAACATGTGAATTCAACATTGGGATTCCGTGATATCTATGTCACTGCTATGCTAAACTGACGAGTTTGCTCAGTTAAATTTACATCCGGCTGTTTATTTAACATTAGATCAGGGCTTATTTAAAAATTTTTGAAAAATAAGTTTTTCATAGCAAAAGCTTGATTCTGACTGTATTTTCATTCCACACTAAAAAGAAGAAAACATATCCTTTACTCCTATCCTATTTCTCCCTACATGTCTGCAGGAAGAAAAAGCAGCCGTTTCAAATTACTTCTAAATGCAATGATAGGCTGTAACAAACCACTCATTAGTCAATGTACAATTCACAAGAATTCCAATTTATTGTTGAAAAATTTGAATAAGGAAGAGAGAGAGAGGGTGTGTGAAAAATGTGACCGTTAATATTGGCCCACAAACAAAGTAGACATTGGGGTTTGCAGTCACTCAATTGAAAAAAAAAACCACCTAGGGGAACAGAGAAGAGAGAAAGAAACAAAATCATATCAATTAGTTTCATTAGTCAAGTCAGTCAACAATCAAGGACAACTAAACACTAGCACACATACCTTTTTAAACGGCTCGCCATTCATGGTCGGAGAGGTCCTGAATCAAGGTAAGGACTTTTGGATTAACGTGCAACTGTGTTGCTTTTGTTCGTTCCACTTTTGTCCCCCTCTCCGGATTAATCGAAAAGAAACATCTAAGGAAGCAGAAGAGGGGAGAAACACAGATAAACACTACTTTATTTATACATGAAACAACCATAAGTCAAATCAGTCCAAAGTAAAAGACAAACAAGTTAAAATACAGGTTACAGTTGTCCTTTAAAGTGTAACTGGCATTATTCAGCCCATAGCCCTGTTGTTCGGAGTTACCACGAGCCATGATAGGTTAACGAACAACATAATTTGGTACAACAATATTTAAAAAATCATGACTCATCCCAGCATGGAATCTCGTTTCTTTTCCCAAATCTTCACTCACGTCTCACCATTTTCTAAGGGGATTAATAAACGTTTCTTCATTGATTTGCTTTTATGTACTTGCATGTCAAATTCTTCTTAACACAGTCTGTGCTTGTAATTAGACATGGCAAGGCCCTGAAGGTATTTGTATGTGCAAGTTACTTTGGATTAAAGCCTCAGCCAAATGACCACTTAAATAAATATTTTTTAATAAAAAAATAAAAAAAAAGTACCTCTGTAGAAATTCCAGGGTTGATGCAAGCGTAGGTGGATAATTGATGTTAAAGCAATAGTAGCTGGCAAACATCATGCAGAAGGACGTGATGAAGGAAGAGATGTTCTCGTTCACAATGACTTGATCTACACTCAGCATCATCCTTCTGGAGGAATAACAGGACTGTCCTAAAAAAAGAAAACACAGAATCCAACAACAATGTTAACATTTAACATGTCTGTCACTAACTCAAATGTCAAGTGTAAAAACAGGTGTGTGTGTGTGTGTGTGTGTGTGTGTGCATGTGAGTGACAAATCCACACAAAAACAAAAAATGAGAGATTGAGGTGCATGTCAGTGTACGAATGAGAGAGCATTGAGAGAGCATGTGTTTGGAAGGCAGGTGTGTGAGATAGACAGGGAGAGAGGTGTTTGATGTGAATGGCTGACACAGACAGCTGCTGCATGAACACTATGAATTCTGGGATAGAAATAAAGAAATCTGGGACAATTTACATTATTGCTATCCCAGAATTCATCATGTTCATACACCCATCTGTGCCTCTGCCATTCATCTTAAACGCACGTTTACTTACCACACACAACAATTGTGGGAGTCAAGGGAACTCGGTCCATGTCCACTTCGCCAGCCAGACAAGTGTCCTCCACATAATGGAACATCACATCTTCCTTCTCATCAAAATAAGCCAGCAGAAGCAGTACCATCTCTGTGACATCTTCAGAGGAACCTGTGTGTTCTCCCCTCAGCAGTTGTAGCTTCGTCGCAGCTTGATAGAATCTTTTGGTTTTGTTTACAGCAACAGTTTTCATGAAGTGCAAGAGCCTTTCCCCCTTCTGTTCCACATTCTTCAGGAAGGTCTCCTTCAGATCTTCTCCTGTGAGCTCGTTGAAGTGTACTGTCATGCCAACCTCATTAAACCAATATGGCCAGTTTTCAAGGAGGTACTTTATATCTTCCCCTTTGTTGACCTCTTGGCGTTGGGTATAGAACGTCGACTTCATGAGTAATTTCAAAAGAACTGGATCACTTTGATCACTTTGTCTACACAGACTTTTAAGCTTCTCTTTTTTCTGCTGCTGGCTTTCGGCTGTTTCTCCAAGGGGCAAAAATTTCACATGCCAATTGATGCACCCATAGGTGTCTTGAATTTTTACCCGTTTTTCAGGTGGTATTTCGCCAGTTTCAGAGTCATGCCAATTCTTTCTTTTTGTTATTTTTGGTGTTGAAGGCCGTTTCACATTTTCAACTCTGTTTTGAATTTGTTTCACTACGGACTGGTACCCAGTGCCTATTATGTCACCATCTATGACATCTTGAAGTGATTTTGGATATTTTGCCACAATTTTTTTGGCCACATCAGTAGCATTCATTTTACTTATGGACGGTGTTACTTTCGTCATTTCACGGACCACAATTCTAACCATCTCCTTCCTCAAACTTGGACCTGGACGTCTACCTCTCTCTAAAGCCTGTGTCAAAGCCTCGGGGAACTCTCCCCATGGAATCTGGAATGAGCCTGGAAAAGAGCGACCTGGGCTCAGACAGCAGCTGGCCGGCGATGTTGAAATTGGCGACAGAGACAGTACGGATGTGGAAGGTCCTGGTGAGGTAGCAAGGCTTGAAGAATCACTTTCCTGGCCCTGGCCTTTAAAAATACACATACACAAAACAGAGACATAATATGGATGTTTTTATATTTTGACTGAACTTATATAGCCATGTTGATAAGTGGTCACATCATGAACAGCAATGCTGAACTTACATTTCAGACTCCATGCAGCAACCAGCTTCCGGGCTTGTATGGGCCTCAAGGCTGACAACAAATCCTCTTCCTTAATGAACTGAAAGTCATCATGGGTCTCTATGCCCAGGCATTGAAGAGTTTCTACCAAGATGTCCTTCGATACTTCTGGCAGGTCAGGCAAGACCTTTGTGATGGCGGGACGTAGAAATGATTCCGTCATCTCTACAAATTGCATTCAAGACATAAAAGGAAATATTACAAAAGTAGCTGAGATTTACTCAGGAACACTGCACATTTTGTATCTATATTAGACAACTCTAATTCCAATATGAAATGGATTCAAAACTACAGTCAGTGGAAATAAAAAAAACAAAGAACCACTTAAAGGATTAGTTCACCTCAAAATGGAAATTTCTTAATTTACTCACCCCAATGCCATCCAAGATATCCATGTCTTTCTTCAGTGTAAAATAAATTAAGTTTTTTGAGGAAAACATTTCTGGATTTATCTTCACATAATGGGTTTAAATGGTTCTCAACATTATGCAGTTTCAAAAGTCTTTGACGTGCTTCAACTGGCTCTGCAGGATACCAGCTGAGGACGAGGGGTTTTTCTAGCGAAACTATCAGTTATTTTATAGTAGGGGGTTTTCTAGTGAAACGATCAGTTATTTCCTATATAAAATAAACGATCAGTTATTTCATATATAAAATAACTGATCGTTTCGCTAGAAAACCCCCTCGTCCTCAGCTGGTAACCTGCAGAGCCCGTTGAAGCACAAAGACTTTTGAAACTGCATTGAAATAGACTGCATAACGTTGAGAACAATTTAAATTCATTATGTGAAGATAAAACCAGAAATGTTTTCCTCAAACTTAAATTTCTTTTACACTGAAGAAAGACATGGATATCTTGGATGGCATTGGGGTGAGTAAATTAAGAAATTTCCATTTTGTGGTGAACTAATCCTTTAAGGCTAAATGTATAATTCCATTCACCATTTCTGGCCAACTATAACTAATATTTAATTATTAGTAATAATTATTCAAACATGGCCAAGATCACTATGACAAAACGCTGTGTTTCAGTGGAATGACTGTGTGTCCATCAATGATGTATGATGTCAATGGATAAAAGTCTACCAAGTCATTAATGTTAACACACTGCATTCCTGTACTTTGTTGTGTCACAGAGTACAGGTGGTATTTGGGAAGATGGTCAGATTTGTGTGTGTCCATAAGAAAATACACAGTGGCATTATCCTTAACTAAAATGATGACAAGCTCCCCAAATTCCATGGACTCATCATTATTCAAGACTAGGAAATTGCCCTTCTTGTATGATGTTCCTTTGTACTGAATTTCTGTGGAGACAATGGTATCATTTTCTGAAAATCCAAATTCACTAACAGCATGATTGAGTGTGTCACTGTAAAGGTTGGGTATAAAAGCACAACCATTTTTAATTTGCAGAAGCACACTGCATCCTGGTCCTGCCGAGACATATGCCTGAAACATCTGATGCCTTTCAGAAAAAGTTAGGAAAATGTTCTTGAAGTTTTTCAAATGCCTGGCACATCTCTTAAAATAGCTGTGTTTACTTTCGAAACGCATGGTCCATAATCTGATAAGGGGGCCAAATTTCAGAATTAGCGAGGGATAATGCCTTAAGTAATGGTGTTTTGGTTTTAGAGTAATTTGAGGAAACAAACATTCCCATTCCGTCGGTCACTCTCGACGCCACGTCGGAGTACCGACGAATAGGAATCTCGCTCGCGAGAGCCAATCTACTTCGAGTGTAACTAAACGAGCCAATGCACATTGGCATGCAATGATTGCACCGGGTGCTCATGCCACGCCGTGCGGGTATAAATGAGACACAGGTGATTGCATCAAATCAAGCTTTTGCTTCGGAGCCGGGTGGTAGATGGTAACGCCAGATATCACTCACTACTTCGCAGTCCTGTCTGAAGACGGAAGCCGCCTTTTGGAAGCGATCTCTTCAGTCGGTGTTGGTGTGACGGCACAGCAGCGGTCGCGTGGTTTTCGGATCATCTCTCTGTGTTGTTTGTTTAGAGCAATCACAAAGGCTGTTCTCACAGCTGGTTCGGTGCGCTAGGTGGAGAGCGCTGAAAAGCCGTTCTTACGGCTGGTAAGAGAGCGCCTTCGTGTGAGAGAGCGCGCACGTCAGGCTGCACCCACCCCCTGACTGTGTCGCCGCGACCCCGCCCCCTGCGTGCTTCAGCACCAAGGAGAGCGTCCTTCTGAAAGAGCAAACACAGATAGAGCTTGCGTCTTTTTCAAGATGACATTCTATCTGTGTGTTTCTGGATGCGGTGGTTACCTGTCACCAAGGGATGGTCACCAGCGCTGTATCTCGTGTTTGGGCGTTCAGCACGCTGAGGCAGCGTTGGTGGATGACTCATGTTCTCACTGCGGGAACATGACCATCTCGGAGTTGCGGTCTAGACTCCATCTCGCAAGGGGTGGAGTGCCCGTGCCTCTGCCTCGATCTAAGCCTCCACAGAGGGTTACTTCAGGCAGTAGCACGGGTGATTTGAGGGTTACGGTGAGCGTGCTTCCCCCAGGGAACCAACCCCCGGGGAACCCTCATCCCTCACGCACTCCGCAGCCAGTAGAGCTGCCGTCGGAACGTGGTGGGCCGTCCTCGAGATGTGCACCATCCGTATCCTTCGGGGCTCCCCCTGATGATCAGATGTCCATCGCTGCATTGGAGGGAGGGTCAGACTTCTCTGGAGATGACGTGTCGGCGCAGGGGGCTCCTTCGGGAAGATCCGCTGTGCCCGATACAGATCCGGAGATGATGGCCATGCTTTCCCGGGCTGCCGAGAAGATCGGGCTCGTGTGGAACCCTCCACCGTGTCCCGAACCTTCGAGGTTGGATGATTGGTTTCTCGGGGTGGCCCGTGCTGGTTCTCAGCGCCCCACCCCGGTTCCTTTCTTCCCGGAGGTGCACGAGGAGCTCACTAGGTCGTGGACGGCACCTTTTACTGCCCGAAACCGGCCCAGTGGATCCTCCTCCCTCACCACCCTCGATGGCGGACCTGCAAAGGGTTACACGCAGGTTCCTCCCGTGGAACGGGCCGTTGCTATGCAACTGTGCCCTAACTCCACATCCAGGGGGAACCCGTGTCTCCCCTCCCGAGCCTGTAGGTACTCGTCCGATCTGATCGGAAAGGCCTACCAGGCTTGTGGAGAGGCAGGCTCCGCCTTACACGCTATGGCGTTGTTGCAGGTTCATCAGGCCCAGGCACTGAAGAACCTGCACGAGGGTGGTCACGATCCCGCAGTTCTCCAAGAACTGAGAACCGCAACGGACCTCGCGCTTCGTGCGACGAAGGTTACGGCGCGGGCCGTGGGTCGTGCGATGTCCACTATGGTGGTCCAGGAACGCCATCTCTGGCTGTGTCTGGCAGACATGAGGGAGACCGACAAGATCAGGTTCCTTAACTCCCCCGTCTCCCAGACCAGCCTCTTCGGCGACGCGGTCCAGAACTTCGCCCAGCAGTTCTCGGCCGCACAGAAGCAGACTGAGGCCATCAGTCACATCCTGCCACGGCGGTCAGCTGCTGTCTCCACCCCGCCGCCGGCAGCACCTCAGTCTGCTCGTCGCCGAGGGCGGCCGCCTGCGTCTGCCTCCGCTCCCGCGTCGCAGCAGCAGCCTCCACCCAAGCGACATCGTGGAGCCGGGCGCAAGCAGGCCGCCCAGCCCGTCCAGGCTCCTGCCAAGAGAGGTGGCAAAGGCAGGGGCAAGGGCAAGCGGCCCTGAGACGGGCGACCCGGAGATGGGGAGGACTGCTCTTCTGGAGACGGTGACCGCACCGCTCCATCCCCCGGAGGAGGGCCGGGAGGAGAATTTTGTGTTCCGTTTTGTTTCTGTTCCGCCCAAATTTTCAATAAAAGAGCAGTTTCCTCCATCTCTGGGTCCTCAGGGGGCTCGGAGAGTTGTGGCCGGTCAAACGCCGGACCACACTCATCCTCCCCCTTCGCCAGCGGGCAGCAGTGGACGACCTCCTCACGTTCCTCCTGCCCACCTGTGGAATCAGGTAAGTGTTGCACAGCACACTCTCACCTCGCTGCGGGCCGCCTCCACGAGACAGCCGCCCCAGCCCGGTACCTGCATTCCATCTCGCTGCCCCACCGTGGGTACGCCGGTGGTCCCTATGGTCCCGCTTGCACGGTCTCTGTGAGCCTGGCTAGAGCTCCCCAGTCCGTCTCGCTGGCTCATTCGGACCATCAGGCTCGGCTATGCGATTCAGTTCGCCCGGCGCCCCCCCAGGTTCAAGGGTGTCCGCTTCACCTCGGTGAATGCTGCAGATGCCCATGTCCTGTGTGCGGAAATTGCTGTCCTACTGGCGAAGGACGCGATAGAGCCGGTCCCTCCAGCCGATATGAAGACCGGCTTCTACAGCCCGTACTTCATTGTACCCAAGAAAACCGGTGGGTTACGGCCAATCTTGGACCTGCGAGTCCTGAATCGGAGCCTCCACAAGCTACCGTTCAAGATGCTCACGCAGAAACGCATTTTCGAATGCATCCGTCCCCAAGATTGGTTTGCAGCGATCGACCTGAAGGAAGCGTACTTTCATGTCTCGATTCTTCCTCAACACAGGCCGTTTCTGCGCTTTGCGTTCGAGGGTCGAGCATATCAGTACAGAGTCCTGCCCTTCGGGCTGTCCCTGTCCCCCCGTGTCTTCACGAAAGTCACGGAGGGGGCCCTTGTGCCCATGAGAGAACAGGGCGTTCGCATCCTCAACTATCTCGACGACTGGCTAATTCTAGCACAGTCCAAGGATCAGTTGTGCGAACACAGGGACCTGGTGCTCAGACACCTCAGCCAGTTGGGTCTTCGGGTCAACTGGGAAAAGAGCAAACTCGCCCCCGTGCAGAGGATCTCTTTTCTCGGTATGGAGTTGGATTCGGTCGAACAGACAGCGCGCCTCACGGAGGAGCGTGTCCAGTCGATGCTGAGCTGCCTGAACACGTTTCAAGGCAGGATGGCGGTTCCACTGAAACAGTTTCAGAGGCTCCTGGGGCATATGGCGGCCGCTGCGGCAGTAACACCGCTCGGCCTGCTTCATATGAGACCGCTTCAGCATTGGCTACACGGCCGAGTCCCGAGATGGGCGTGGCAACGCGGCACTCACCGGGTGAGCATCACACCGGCCTGCCGCCAGTCCTTCAGTCCATGGTCAGACCCCACGTTCCTTCGGGCCGGAGTGCCCCTGGAACAGGTGTCCAGGCACGCTGTGGTTTTCACGGATGCCTCTGCCATGGGCTGGGGAGCCACGTACAACGGGCATGCAGTGTCAGGGGTTTGGACGGGCCCGCACCTGCATTGGCATATCAATTGCCTCGAGTTGCTAGCAGTGCATCTTGCTCTGAGCCGCCTCAAAGCGCGGTTACGGGGCAAAGATGTACTGGTCCGCACGGACAACACTGCGACCGTTGCGTATATCAACCGACAAGGTGGTCTGCGCTCCCGTCGCATGTCGCAACTCGCCCGCCATCTCCTCCTCTGGAGTCAGAAGTGTCTGAGGTCGCTTCGGGCCATTCATGTCCCTGGTGTGCACAACCGTGTGGCCGACGAGCTTTCACGAGCTGCGCTCCCAGGCGAGTGGCGACTCCACCCCCAGGTGGTTCAGCTGATTTGGAGACAGTTCAGGGTGGCACAGGTCGACCTGTTTGCCTCCCCAGAAACTTCCCACTGCCAGTGGTTCTATTCGCTGACCGAGGGTACACTCGGCACGGATGCCCTGGCGCACAGCTGGCCCCAGGGGCTGCGCAAATATGCGTTTCCCCCAGTGAGCCTACTTGCACAGACTCTGTGCAAGGTCAGGGAGGACGAGGAGCAGGTCCTGCTGGTGGCGCCGTACTGGCCCAACCGGACCTGGTTTCCAGAACTTATGCTCCTCGCGACAGCCCCTCCTTGGCCGATCCCTCTGAGGAAGGACCTTCTGACTCAGAGACGGGGCACCCTTTGGCA
Source organism: Gobio gobio (assembly GCF_949357685.1). NCBI lineage: Eukaryota > Metazoa > Chordata > Actinopteri > Cypriniformes > Gobionidae > Gobio > Gobio gobio. Next base: position 43,036 of record NW_027645762.1, read on the forward strand.
CCCGCGTCCAGACCTGTGGAAGCTTCATGTCTGGCCCCTGGACGGGACGCAGAGGTTCTAGGTGACTTACCCCAAGAGGTAGTTAACACCATCACTTCGGCACGAGCACCGTCTACAAGACAGGCTTACGCCTTGAAGTGGAACCTGTTCGTCGAGTGGTGTTCTTCTCGCCGAGAAGACCCCCGAAGATGTTCGATCGCGTCTGTGCTTTCCTTCCTGCAACAGGGGTTGGAGCGTAGGCTGTCGCCCTCCACCCTCAAGGTTTATGTTGCTGCAATATCCGCCTATCACGACCATGTAGAAGGTAAGACGGTTGGGAAGCACGACCTGGTCGTCAGGTTCCTTAGGGGGGCGAGACGGTTAAATCCTCCTTGCCCCCCCTCCATACCCTCTTGGGATCTTGCTCTGGTGCTCCGAGCACTTCAGAATGCCCCATTTGAGCCTTTGCAGTCAGCAGAGCTAAAGATTCTGTCAATGAAGACTTTGCTGTTGGCTGCATTGGCCTCCATCAAGAGGGTAGGGGACCTGCAGGCATTTTCGGTCGACGAATCGTGCCTAGAGTTCGGGCCGGGTGATACCCACGTGGTGTTGAGACCCCGGCCTGGCTATGTGCCCAAGCTTCCTACCACTCCCTTCAGGGACCAGGTGGTGAACCTGCAAGCGCTGCCCCCGGAGGAGGCAGACCCAGCCCTAGCTTTGCTCTGTCCCGTCCGCGCTCTGCGGGTTTACGTGGATAGAACTCAAAGCTTCAGAACCTCAGATCAGCTCTTTGTCTGTCACGGAGGCCAGCAGAAGGGAAAGGCTGTCTCCAAGCAGAGGATGGCCCACTGGATAGTGGATGCCATCACCTTGGCTTACCAAGCACAAGGTGTGCCCTGTCCGCTCAGGGTGCGAGCACACTCTACTAGAAGTGTTGCATCCTCCTGGGCGCTGGCACGTGGCGCCTCGCTGTCAGACATCTGTAGAGCTGCGGGCTGGGCGACACCCAACACGTTCGCTAGATTCTATAGCCTACGTGTAGAGCCGGTCTCCTCCTGTGTTCTCACCTCAAACGGGTAGAAGCACTGAGAGGCCCCGGCTCTTGTCGGCTTGCTGCGCTACGGCGCTTATATTCTCCAGAAGCAAACTCTGTGAGTCCTCCACCGCCCTCGGTGCCGGACGTGGCGGAATGTCTGGCATCAGGCCCCTTGCCGCTGAATCCTTGAGAACCGGTATTGGGCTTGGGCCATATGAGTGACCCTGCGGGGATCCCATATTTTCTTCCACGGTCGCTCCTACGGGAAGCCCGTGTCTTTCCCTTGGGAGAGCCTTCCCTGCAGTGGGACTGAGCCCCCTTCTCCTTGCGGGCTACGGCTCAGCATTGTACTCCACATAACTCCTTCGGGGTACGATGTGGGCTCCGCAGCGTTCCCTTCTCTAGGGCACGCTTTCCCAGTGTTATCCAATAATCACTGAGCGGGTCATGCGGAACAGCAGTGATGGACTTCCCGGTGTGAGCCCCGTCTCATCAGGTAAGAGAGCTCAGGTGGCTCACACAGGGCACTGGATGGGGGCAGAAGCCATGGCGCTTTGGTAGGGATTCCTATTCGTCGGTACTCCGACGTGGCGTCGAGAGTGACCGACTGAATGGGAACGTCTCGGTTACGTATGTAACCCTCGTTCCCTGAAGGAGGGAACGGAGACGCCACGTCCCGTCGCCATGTCCTCTGTACCCTGCTGGGGTGCCTGTCTACCTACCCGGCTCCTCAGCAAAAGGCTGATTTGATGCAATCACCTGTGTCTCATTTATACCCGCACGGCGTGGCATGAGCACCTGGTGCAATCATTGCATGCCAATGTGCATTGGCTCGTTTAGTTACACTCGAAGTAGATTGGCTCTCGCGAGCGAGATTCCTATTCGTCGGTACTCCGACGTGGCGTCTCCGTTCCCTCCTTCAGGGAACGAGGGTTACATACGTAACCGAGACGTTTTCTTGAATCCAGATACTCTTGGATTATGATGTCAAGATAAGCTACCTGTGATAACGAAATCTTTTGCGCACAAACCATATCGACAATATCTTTGAGCAGGAGAGTCAACTGCCACACGTCATCATCTGCATTTTGCACCTTGTCGCCAATTAGAACAGGTAGCAACCTCAAAAAATTCCAGTTCTGGACAGCTTGACCAGAGAGTTTGAGTGCACCAGATTTGACAGAGCATGGCTTGGTGAAAGCATCAGAACCTTTGTACTTGAATTGTTTGATTCGTCTGTTCAATTGGGTATACGTGAACCATTTTCTTTCTTTAATTAAATACTTCAAGTACAGAGCAAGATCATAGGACAAAACACCCTCAAAAATGTCATGGCCTAAACAAGGTGGGAGACCAGGTTGGCATACATGAAAGTTTGGCAAATCATTGAAAACTGACCTCTGTTTTATTCCTTTGACTTCTCTGCTCTCCTCAGACAGAGAGGCGACAGCAGCATTGTAGGTATCAGCGGTTCGTTGCTGTCCGCAAAGATGGGGTTCTTTCTGAAATTCGTCTCTGGTGACTTCACAGTACCTGCAAAAATAACGAGAATGACAAAAGTTTTCAGTAAACCCACCAATGCCGTGTGACCCTAAATTATCCCCTGCAATACAGTACAAAGCCCCTCTGACTGTTTCCCCTCCTGCAGTGACTCCATTTTCTTCTAAATCTTTCAGATCCAATAACATGTCAGCAAAAACTTTAGCACATCCAAATTGTTTTAGGTCATTCTCGCCACACAGCAAGACTAGGGACATATGATCCGTGTTGGACCGCACATGAACAGGCAAATTTGCCACAGAGAGATAAACAGCGAGAACTTTGTGTCTTTTTTGCTGAGCCTAGAGGATTGACTACTTCAAATGCATCTTGGTATAAAATAAGTTTCAGGCCTCCTGGGTTTGCAATGCAGAACTGGTTGGACTTGAAGGCTTTTCCATCACAAATGTCACTAAGAACGCATGCATCCGTTTCATTTGACTGTTGCAGAACTGAATTCTTCCAAAATTCTGATTCTAGTAAGCTAATCAATGTTTGCTTCACAGGTATGTAATAAGCATTCCTTTGTCTCATATTTTCATCATATCCTAATCTAACTACTTTGGGCTCTACATATTTAAACATGCGTTTGAATGTCTGAGCTCTTGCATGGGTTGTTCTCAGTGGGCCTTTGTGAGATGAAGAGAACAGATCAGAATTCTTAATACAATCACATATTTTTCCCATGACATCATCAGTTACATTTAACTCATCTTTCAAGAGTGAGTGTAATTTGCTCAAAGTGTAATCAAGGCCTAATTCATGTACATTTTGCATTTCTTCAACAATTATTTGTATTGTTGAAGCTGGAAGTAGGAGCTGCCCTTGCAGTTTAAGATAGAACAAGCTAACATTCCTAAGAAATGTTTCATTGAAATTTGGTGGCAATTCAGTACCTTCTTCTTCTGTTGCACCATCTAAATTCTGGGAAGCCTCTTCAAAAGCAGTGGCTGAGCACTGGGGTGTGATGTCTCTGTAAATAACATTTATGTTATTAACTGAACATTGCAAGAAGTTCCTGCACGGTCTGAAATCGTTCTGAACACAGCGACATGGCACAAATAAAATTTGATACAATGGCTGTGCCAGTGTTAGACGGTGCTGGCACATTGTGCTTTCGATAGAAGTGACCCTTAAATGCTGCATATGTGCAAAATGTCTGCCTGCAATCAGTGCTCTCACACTCACCCGCCGTTTTTGTTTTCCCGACAGGAACCTCGAGAGTCACACAAAAACAAAACATAGACAAAAAAATAACAATCACGCAAAATAATTGACATTTCCCTCCAACACTATCTTTTTAACATCGGGCTTGACAGCGGTTATGCCTGCAGTCCTAACCTGAATGTCAATGAGTTCGCTGTGATTGGCCGCCTCGTCCAGCGGCAGTCACCTTACCCACGTTATCAGTTGACAGCCTCATTAATATGAAGAGTAAAATATATTTTTCGCCCTAGTGGCTTGCTATCGTACAGGTATTATGATTAAGTTAACACTGACAAAGGCTAAAAAAATAACATACATTTCAAAGGCAAATATATATATGAAATAATAATATATTACTTATAGGATACATTTTAATTTTACAAGAGGGATGTTCTAGCCCTCGGACCAGAGTGGTTGAAGTGTAGATGATGACCCCTTCCTTAAAATATAGGCCTAATACTTACTTGAAAAGAATAACTCACACAAAGGGATAAACAGGAAACTAACTTAAAAGAAAACTATTCATGAATCAAACATAAGAGACATTACTAATAGTTGAAACAACAGTTCACTTTACTGGGAGAAATGAATAAAGTAGGCTTTCTAGAGCTAAGAGACTATGCCCTGTTTAATATAAAGACTAGACATCTTCAGATAGGTAGGGCTGTGTGTGTGCATGTGTGAGAGAGAGTGTGTATAATAGGGGTGTGTGTGAGTGAGTGAGTGAGTGAGTGAGTGAGTGAGTGAGTGAGTGTGTGTGAGAGACTGAGAGTGTGTGTATAATAGTGGTGTGTGTGTAAGTGAATGTGTGTGAGTGAGCGTGCGCGTATGTGTGTGAGTGAGCAAGTGTAGAGTATTAATATACTAACATGTGGAAACATAAGCTGGAATAACACACTCTTGGAGAGAGTAACAATACAATAGGCTATGTAAACTACAGTAGGTACAGTATATACAAACTATAATGAAGCTATGTAGGGATGCGCAATACATTTCGACCAAAAATGTAATGCTAAAAAAAAAAAAAAATGACCAAGGTAATGTCATGTTTGACAGTTGTGAATCACCAGTGATTGGGTTGGGGCAGAGGGTGGGGACTATAGGGCTAACATAATGGGTTTTTATAGTTTCAGAGGAATTTGTAGTACATGCTCTAAACATAAATAAATCTTACAATAGCAGTAAAATAACCTCAGGTTTCACATACAAGTTATTACAGCATTGACGTTTGGGTTCAACACACTGTGAAGACATCTTCTTCGAGTCATACATATCTCCCTAATAACTACTCTCCCAGTTCCTCATCAGTTGAGAAAATATTCTCTAAGTCTTCTTCTTCAGAGAAGTCATCTAAGGGCAATGTTTGCAGTCCAAGAATACTTTTGTATGTTGTGCGTGCTTTAGCCAGTTGTGCTTCCACTTCACACAGTCTTCTCTTCAGCACACAAAGTAGTCCCTCACGTCCTTTCTCCATTAAGCCCTCTGTACTGCCTAAGAATGTGATATTAAAATGAGCCAATGGTAACCAGAGAAGCAAATAGAAGAAAGAGACAAACTATTTATTGTCCTTACATTTTCCATTGGCGTCTTCAGTGAGCTGAATGGTAAACTCTTCAATCAGTCCAGCAACAATCCTCATGTACTCCATGTGCTGCTTGACTTCGCGAACCACAATAACTTCTTCTTCTTTCAGTCTAGCCAGCAGCATTACCTTGTCAAAAACCTTTTTTTTCCGCTCCATATCCCCATGACCTGCAATACATTACATCAAAGTGTTATCTTACAACCTCCTATAAAATATTGGGATAGAAGATATTTTGCATGCTTGTACTACTACAATAGAGAAATAAACCCTGACAGAATGAGATAGAACATCAGCGTTTCGCGAAGGGGTTCGATCACATAAATTTTTTTTTACATCAGATTCCATATTTACATCAAGATGTGTGCATCAAAAAATTTGTGCATTTCAGAGTAATTACTTACATTCCCATGGCCAGGAGTAGTTGTCCACAGCCAGGAGTTCATTGGTAGGAGGCAGTTTTTCAACTTCCTCCACAGCAGCATTGTGGTCATTGATGGCAACTTCCAAGGCTTTCTTCTCAACAGCAATCTTTCTTCTCAGTTGATGCCTTCGCTTGTTCCCACCTACAATGAGAAACACAAAATGAGTGTGCATTCACACGATGACTACACAAAAGCACCATTTAAAATAAGACTTGTAAGATAAGATGTATGTTTTATGATTATTGTGACAGATGTTGTGTGATCATTTTTGCATCACGTTTCATTATCTTTTGAAAAATTGTGAAAAAACTTGGGACATTTGTATCAGAATCTATTTTTAAAAAATCATAAAAAAAAAAAAAATAGAGGACAAAATTGGTAGGTCAGGACATCTCTGCACTTTGCAGAAATATTGGAAATAGGGATGTCACAAGTACCGGTACTTCGGTACCAAGTCGGTACTGAAATTTAAAAAATGTGACGATACCAGCATTTCTGTAGTACCGGTAGTATCACCTCCTGAGTATATCTGGTACCCACAGCTGCGTTCATTCGCTTCCGTGCTAATCTAAGCGCAGGGTTCCAGACTGTAGCCGAATAAATACTAGAGTATGTCAATATTAAACTGCAGAATACTGTTAAAATATTAGTCCTGCATGTTCTGCGTCTCTTTGCTCGTTCATTCTCGTAAACATCTACATCCCACCGCAAGCGCACGTGAACCTGGCGTTACAGAAACTTGCCGATCAGATTACAGAGACCGAACAAAAGCACCCGGACTCTGTCTTAATCATTCTTGGAGATTTTAACAAAGCAAATCTCTCCAATGAACTGCCAAAATACAGACAGCATGTTACATGTCCCACCAGAGAAAGTAATATACTGGACCATTGTTACACAGTAATAAGGAATGCATATCACTCTGTCCCACGGGCAGCTTTGGGGCTCTCTGATCACTGCCTAGTTCATCTCATACCAACCTACAGGCAAAAACTTAAATCTGCTAAACCTGTAGCAAAGCCTGTAAAGAGATGGACCACTGAAACAGAGCAAGCTTTACAAGCCTGTTTCGATTGGACTGATTGGAGTGTTTTTGAAGCTGCTGCCACCGACCTGGATGAGCTTACAGATACTGTTACTTCATATATCAGTTTCTGTGAAGATATGTGCATTCCTACCAGGACTCATCTAACTTACAACAATGACAAACCGTGGTTCACTGCAAAACTCAGACAGCTCCGTCAGGCCAAAGAAGATTCCTACAGGAATGGGGACAGAGTCTTGTATAAACAGGCCAAATACACACTAAAAAAGGAGATAAAATTGGCAAAGAGGAACTATTCCGAAATACTAAGGAACCAGTTATATTCCAACGACTCCTCATCAGTGTGGAAAGGTCTGAAAGCCATCACCAACTACAAGTCACCATCCCCCAGCACTGTGGTGAATCAACAACTGGCAGACGAACTGAACGAGTTCTATTGCAGGTTTGAAAGAACACCATTAACACCTCCAACAACCCCCCTCTCCCCCACTCCTCCACTTCAGATCAGTGAAGATGACGTGCGCCAGGTCTTCAGGAAGAACAAAAGGAAAAAAGCACCAGGCCCAGATGGTGTAACACCAGCCTGTCTGAAAACCTGTGCTGATCAGCTGGCCCCCATCTTTTCACAGATCTTCAATAGATCTCTGGAGTTGTGCGAGGTTCCCTCCTGCTTCAAACGCTCCACCATCATCCCGGTTCCAAAGAACTCCAAGACAACAGGACTTAATGACTACAGACCTGTGGCGCTAACGTCTGTCGTCATGAAGTCATTCGAAAAACTGGTTCTGACTTATCTGAAGGACATCACCGGACCCTTACTGGACCCCCTGCAGTTTGCTTACAGAGCAAACAGGTCTGTGGATGATGCAGTAAACATGGGTCTGCACTTCATCCTGCAACATCTGGATAAACCAGGGACTTATGTAAGGATCCTGTTTGTGGACTTCAGCTCGGCTTTCAACACTATCATCCCAAACCTCCTCCTGCCCAAACTAACTCAGCTCTCCGTGCCCACCTCTGTCTGTCAGTGGATCACCAGCTTCCTGACAGACCGGCAGCAGCTTGTGAGGCTGGGTAAATTCTCATCCAGCACCCGCACCATCAGCACTGGAGCTCCTCAAGGCTGTGTTCTCTCCCCACTGCTCTTCTCCTTCTACACCAACGACTGCACCTCGAAAGACCCCTCTGTCAAGCTCCTGAAGTTTGCGGATGACACCACAGTCATCGGCCTCATCCGGGACGGTGACGAGTCTGCTTAAAGACAGGAGGCTAAAGAGCTGGCTGTCTGGTGTAGTCAGAACAACTTGGAGCTTAACACGCTCAAAACAATGGAGATGATCGTGGACTTCAGGAGAAACCCCCCTGCTCTCCCCCCACTCACCATCATGGACAGCACTGTGAAAACAGTGGAGTCATTCAGGTTCCTGGGCACCACCATCTCTCAGGACCTGAAGTGGGACATTCACATTGCCTCCATTGGGAAAAAGGCCCAACAGAGGTTGTACTTCCTCCGCCAACTGAGGAAGTTCAATCTGCCACAGGAACTGCTGAAACGGTTTTATTCTGCCATCATTGAATCCATCCTATGCACTTCAATTACCGTCTGGTACAGCTCAGCTACCAGATCTGACCTCAGGAGACTACAGAGGGTAGTGCGGTCTGCTGAGCGAATCACTGGTACAACCCTCCCTACTCTCCAAGATCTGTACTTATCCAGAGTACGTAAAAGGGCTGGCAAAATCACTCTGGACCGCTCTCATCCAGCACACTCCCTCTTCCAACTGTTGCCATCCGGTCGACGCTACAGAGCACTGAGCACCAGAACAACCAGGCACAGGAACAGTTTCTACCCTCAGGCAATCCATCTCATGAACACTTCACAATAAACGAGAAACTCACACACGTATACACACACACACACACACACATACGGGTTTATGTGTATTACAAGGACACTTCAGCCCAAACCAGTTTTTTGCTGTATTAGGGGGACACCCCTTTGCACTTGCTCTACAGAGTTGTGGTGCATATCAAAAAATTTTGTTTTAGCCACACAACACAGATTTCACTTCAGAATTAGTTTACACTCAACACAAGTGATAATGTAACAACCTGACAAAATACACAATTATGAGGACATATTATAATTACATGCAAGCCCCGCCTATGACACAAACCATTATTATAAGGACAGTAGCTATAACACACACACACACGTTATTATCGTGTATTAAAGGGACACAAATGTATTAATAGGACATATCTAAACATACACAAAATCAATGCATTGAGTATTGAAATGACATCGCTGACCTGAGGACAAATGGCTTATCACGTCAATATATTTGTGAACCCTCATGAGACTACTGTCAGTCAAACCTTATAGTCACAAAGTTCTGGTCTGTTAATAATGCCCTGAATATCTAAATCCTTTAAAAGGTAGTAAACAGTTTTCTGACTTCTAAACTTTAAAAGCCTCCACAGCCCCGTTCTGAATTCAGACACACTTGATCAGTTTAAGTCTACAGACTCATCTCTTTAACCATGCATACACATAATTCAATGCAAAAACAATATAATGCCACAATAATTAGCTCAATCAGAATCAAGAGTAATTCTTTTTCTGTTCATCTTTTTACACTAAGTGTGAATGTGTGAGCTTTGTCTTATCCTTGGACAACCAAGCCATATATTTTTATATGCACCCCCTAGAACACCATTAATTGAAAACTTAAAAACGCAAACACAAGCGTGAAAACATTGTGTATTATAAGGACAAAGGTGATCTAGGAGGACAAACGGTTTAACACAAACACACAAACGTGAAAACATTGTGTATTATAAGGACAAAGGTGATCTAGGAGGACAAACGGTTTAACACAAACACACAAACGTGAAAACATTGTGTATTATAAGGACAAAAGTGATCTATGAGGACAAACGGTTTAACACACACACACACAAACGTGAAAACATTGTGTATTATAAGGACAAAAGTGATCTATGAGGACAAACGGTTTAACACACACACACACAAACGTGAAAACATTGTGTATTATAAGGACAAAGGTGATCTATGAGGACAAACGGTTTAACACACACACACAAACGTGAAAACATTGTGTATTATAAGGACAAAGGTGATCTATGAGGACAAACGGTTTAACACACACACACAAATGTGAAAACATTGTGTATTATAAGGACAAAGGTGATCTAGGAGGACAAACGGTTTAACACACACACACAAATGTGAAAACATTGTGTATTATAAGGACAAAAGTGATCTATGAGGACAAATGGTTTAACACAAACACGAAAAGTTTAACGCTAACCACTAGGCCATTTTTATATATATATATATATATGTGTGTGTGTGTGTGTGTATAGGAACATAAAACAGTACACCAAGTACGGGAACAAGAAGCAAAGTTTAATGTGTGCTTTTTCAAATACAAAAATAAAAAATAACTAAAATGCGAATTGAGGTAAAGCACTTTATCATTTCCCTTTGATAAACTTAAAGGATTAGTTCACTTTTAAATAAACTTTTGCTGATAATTTCCTCACCCCCATGTCATCCAAGATGTCCATGTCTTTCTTTTTGCGGTCGAAAAGAAATTAATGTTTTTGATGAAAGCATTTCTCCATATAATGGACTTCGATGGGCATCATTCTGTTCAAGGTCCAAATGACAGTTTCAGTGCAGCTTCAAAAGGGCTTTAAAGGTCCCGTTCTTCGTGTTTTTTGAAGCTTTGATTGTGTTTACAGTGTGCAATATAACATGTGTTCATGTTTCGCGTGTAAAAAAAAACACAGTATTTTTAACACAATTTACTCATCTGTACACCGCTGTTCTCACTGTCCTAAAAACGGCTGATGAGTTCCTTTATTCTATGAAGTCCCTCCTTCAGAAACACGTAACGAGTTCTGATTGTGCCAGCGGTTCCTGTGTTGTGATTTGACAGCAGCTTAGCGCACGTGGAAAGGTCACGCCTCTTAACGGGAGATGTATGCGCTTAATGATCTCTACAGCGTCCCTGGGAAAGCCAAACAAAGGTGATTTGACTCCGGGATGAAAATAACAGCGTCTCGACGACATGGCGACAAACACACTCAAACGCAACACTTCCTTTTCTCCACGCGACACTTCCTCTTCTCCACGTGGAACAGCAACAAGACCACGCCCCCTTTTTTCGCGTATTCTTGTGGGCGGAGGTTAGTCTGTTCTACTGTTCTACTGACGTAATTAAAGCAGGCTGTACCAGGATGTAGTCCAAGCCAGCCGTTCGCTGTAGGCTTTGAAAGGGAACTTCTGTTAAATAAAATATCTCGCTTGGCATTGAACTTTGAGCTTTATAATTTTACAGGTATTATTTATGCTCTAACAGCAACATTACACACTAACTAAAGTTTGAACAATGGGATCACGAAGAACGGGACCTTTAAATAATACCAAACGACACCAGACGATTTACACTGAAACTCATTTGGACCTTGAACAGAATGATGCCCATCGAAGTCCATTATATGGAGAAATGCTTTCATCAAAAACATTAAAGGTCCCGTTTTCGTGTTTTTTTTAAAGCTTTGATTGTGTTTACAGTGTGCAATATAACATGTGTTCATGTTTCGCGTGTAAAAAAACACAGTATTTTTCACACAATTTACTCATCTGTATACCGCTGTTCTCACTGTCCTAAAAACGGCTGATGAGTTCCTTGTTCTATGAAGTCCCTCCTTCAGAAACACGTAACGAGTTCTGATTGTGCCAGCGGTTCCTGTATTGTGATTCGACCGCAGCTTAGCGCACGTTGCCCGGTTCCTATGTTGTGATTGGACAGCAGCTTAGCGCACGTTGCCCGGTTCCTGTGTTGCACGTTGCACGGAAAGGTCACACCTCTTACCGTAACGGGGAGATGTATGCGTTCAATAATCTCTACAGCGTCCCTGGGAAAGCCAAACAAAGGTGATTTGACTCCGGGAAGAAAATAACAGCGTCTCGACGACATGGCGACAAACACACTCAAACGCAACACTTCCTCTTCTCCACGCAACACTTCCTCTTCTCCACGTGGGAGAGCAACAAGACCACGCCCCCTTTTTGGCGTATTCTTGTGGGCGGAGGTTAGTCTGTTCTACTGACGTAATTAAAGCAGGAAGTAGAGGGATGTAGTCCAAACCGGCAGTTCGCTGTAGGCTTTGAAAGGGAACTTCTGTTAAATAAAATACAGTCCCTCCAGAAAAACGCGATTAGGCGATCGCAAGAGTTAATGCATAATCAGCCAAAGTCTGCATATTTATGCGGGGACAGCATTTTTTTCCAAATACGCCGCACTTTCGCTGCGTAAATTGCCTATTTCCGCGTGCAAAATATTTGGGGCTAGCATGATTTCATAATCCCCGCATTTTCGTTGCAATAAAGTCACATATATTAGTAGAAAGTTGAAAAATGTTCGTTTACTTCACACAAGAGCCGCCATTTCCCCCTGTTGCCATGGGAACGCTTTGAAGTGACGCCACCCGACGCCAACGGTCATCGAAAAGCTGCAAACCCCGTGGAGAAACCATAGATATCGGTGAAACCAGAACGCACCTTAAGACAGCTGGCTAAAAAAAAAAATGTAACCTTTAAACTGCGGAAGAATAATAGTTTAATTCTATAGTTTAGAGCAATAGAGCAAGCACGATTTCACTTTTCTAACTTTAGCTAGTGTGTAATGTTGCTGTTTGAGCATAAACAACATCTGGAAAGTTACAACGTTCAAAGTTTAAAGCAAAGGGAGATATTGGCTTTTAAAGAAATCAATTTCTAAGGACTACAGCAAACGGCCGCTAGGGACTACTAGACATTCCTCAGGGGTCTCTGACATCACCAGCCCCAATATTTGCATAAACCCCTCCTCCAAGAATATTAAATAAGGGTGGGCGAGGCCATTTTGTATCGCCGCGGGGAATAGTTGTTGTGGTAGGCTAGTTAGTAGGCTGGAGTGTTGCTGTGGTATAGTTAGTAGGCTGGAGTGTTGTTGCCAATGCCGACGAAACGCTGTTATTTTCATCCAGACTGCAGGTCCACTTTGTTCAGCCTTCCTAGGGACGGGGGGGTTGCAGTGCATTTAACATTCAACATGTTATATGCATGTGTGTATGAGACAGAGGGGAATAGGTCGCATCTGCAGCAGATATATGCTGCCCATCATAAATCAAAGCACGAGACAGACAGGGGTCGGAGGAGAAGACTGGAAAATGTGACAGAATGGACAATATTTGCCTGTATTTGCAATCCACGAGCCGCGGTTCAGCTGCACGGGACACACACTGCCAGTGTGAGCGCCGCTGATCCACTGGAGCTCACAACTCCGAAAACGCCAGATAAAATGTACAAATAGGCACTCTTTATATAAATAAACCACAGATTTGAGCTTTAAACAACTTGCCTGGCTCCGCCCTCCTACGTACTTCCGCTCAATTTTCATTTTCCTTCAGTACTACGTCTGGGACTGCGGTGTATGCTTAGGTTTTCCCCCGAACAATTTTTTACCGGTCCAATCAGCGCACAGAGGGAGTGGCTGAGAGCGATGACGTTGATGTCGTGCGCTAGTTTGAGTTGTAGTTCAGTAATGGCGTCGGAGAAAGATGCGAGTGTGTGGCAGCGCTGACGAATGTCCAGAAGTTAAAAGAGTGGCGAGGTGGACGAGCGAGCGAGACCGGTGTGCGTGATTGAGACACACCGGTCTCGAGTCCTCTCATGAGGGAGCACGGAGGCATATAAGGGCGAGCGACACCGGTGAAGGACGAGAGAGGACCAGGCCGGGATTTTAAGTTGGGTTTTGTTATGTTTGTGCGCGGCAGTCGTCCGTGAGGGGCTGCCGCTTTTACTTTCATTTTGTGTTTATTATTTGATTAAAAGTTGTTAAACGTTCGCCGGTTCCCGCCTCCTTCTTCCCTGAACAAACGAACTCCCGTTACACGGAGCAAGAACAATCACTGCTGTACTGCTGATGTTGTGGTCCGGGAAAAGTCTTTTCCAGCTCGCTCCGTTAGTGGTGAAGGAGTTGCTGAAGCCGTCCGTCTCCCACCACCCGCGAGAAAAACCCAGGCTGAATTATCGACTTTTGACAAACACCAAGGTCGTGTGGTAATGTAATTGCTGTCCGAATCCACATCTCTGAGTTTTCAAGAATATGTCACTTCAAAACTCACTGTTTATATCCTGTATAGACCCTTTCAGAGCACTGCGCGGTTGCGTGAGCTGTAATTTGCATTTCTAGACTTGTATTTCTTTAAATACTGGCAAGTGTTTACAAGAGCAAAATATTTCACCACCGCTCAAAAAATAAAAGAAAAGCACGTAAACATTTGAATTGGGCTGTTATTCAAGGCAGCATTTATTCTTATCATACTAAGCATATGACATTTTATTGACAGCATACAATCATGTTATGATTGCATGATATATGCACCACGAGAGCAGCGCGTTCCGATCACAAAACTCTCCTCCACTGTGAATAAATAACAATCCGAATGCACGAGGTTTTATCACTGATACTGAGGTGGTGTGCTCAGTTAATGTGAGAATCTAGGCGAACGGCGCGTGACATACGTCACGACCAAACGTTAGCGATTGGTTAGGCAGATTCAGAGTGACTCTTGGCAGATCCAATAGTTTTAAACTTCAACAGAGAACCCGCCTTCAAGGAAGTAAACGCTTGTCAATGGAGAGTGGCCAGACTCTATGTACAAATGAAATGTACGAGAGTCTGGTAAAACCAGGCTATTAAACAACTACATTATCGACTGAAAAAGTCTTAAAACTCCGTTTTGTCACACATTAACAGTAGATTTTAACAAAAAAAAGATGTGTAGCAGCCCATGTCAGCCATTTCTCAACGAGACGAGCCGCTGGCAGAAGCCCCGCCCATGACACGGATTTGCGTCTGTTGTGCAGTGAATGTCACACGCGAATGAAGCGAATTTCACCCGCGAATGAAGCGAGTAAACTCAAAATGTTCAAGCGTCCACCTTCGCGCGAATAGCGCGATTTATTTGCGTCAATCGCGTCCGGTGTGAACGCCACATGAGACGGGCGTGCGCGGCTCCCGCTGCACATGTTCAATGAGTTCAAAGCAGGATTCGCACAACGGCTTGTCCTGAAAGATGGATTTAAAAACAGAAGCTGTTTACGGGCCACAACCTGTAAGTGTGATTTATTTTTCTTCGCAGTGTTTTCCTGTAATAGTTTGTATTGTTAATTGTACGTTAGCAAGGAAATAAACAGATGACAACGCTCATTTGGCTCTGCAAACCAGTTCGTTAAATGCTCATTCATACTTAACGTTATCCGACAAACACTTAACGTTACAAACTGCTCAAATTTGTATGGTTTTATAGACGCCATTGTACTACCCAAAGCACAGGCTAGTAGCCTGAGGCTACCGGTAAAGGGAAGGGGCGTAGCGTTTCCGACATACGTGCACTAGGCGGTTAGCGAATCACAACACACTGGGCCAGCTAACCAATCTGAGCCCATTGCGTATTTTTGAGGAACCGGCTTCATACAACCCGGAAACCATCAGACCGTTTTTACAAGGAGGGACAGAGCAGTGTAGAATAAAGGTCAAATATATGAAAAATAATGCTTTTTTTTTAAACGAAGCATGAACACATGTTACATTCCACCCCACAAACACAATCAAGCCTTCGAAAGAATGTGTTTTACCACCCCTTTAAAAGTAGTGTATTTAGGGGGATGGACTTGGCATCCCCAACCGCTTGGACTGTTCCAATATGGTGAATTACCTACGTATAGCGGCTCATAGAAACAGATGCTAAGGCGGCTTGATCTACAGATCTAATAAAGTGTTTATTGTACATTTTTGTTGGTGTTTTTTACTAGCTTGTTCATGCTCTTCCCTACTGCTGTGCTGCTTCTTCTTCTTCTTCTTCTTCTTCTTCTTACATTTTTGGTAAACTGCTTAAAAACAAAACAGAAACATGTGCACATCTAATTTAAATCAATCAAGCAAATGCAAAAAGTGATCCAGAATCTCAAATTCTAGATATGCCACTGATTTTTTAGCTTCGACTAACATTTATATATCTTTAAAATCGATTAGTAGTTAAAAACTTCCATCTTGTCTTACCAGCAGATTCAAGGTCAGGGCTTTCCAAGGCTAATAATCCAAGAATAAAATAATACTGTAATATACAGTAGGCACTGCTTGGTCTACATGAACTGAATCAAACCTTGCTAAACATGCTAGTTAAATGAGATTAATGCCCATACCTTCTGAGGTGCCTGGAAGATCCTCGACAGGTCGCCTAACTCGCTTCAGTGCTGTGGTATGAATAATATAGTTTAATATTAAGGTTTTGGTGTCGCATGTTTATTTATATACAAGAATAAACTAGAGTAAACACCATGATGGCTAGATTTCATCTCACTATTCTTTTAACCAGTCTAATAATTATCTTTGGTCTAGGCTTGTTTGAATGATTGCTAGTCTTTACTAAAGTGTTGAGGGGCTGTTTTGGCCTGCTTGTTTTGTAATAGGGAAGCAGGTTTGTACCATTAAAATTTTTTACCATTCTTTTAAGATTAATGTTTAATTGCTTTCCCAACCTGTATATACACCGATCAGGTATAACATTAAGACCCCCCTTCTAATATTATGTTGGTTACACAGTAAATATGAGGACATTATACACAACACGTATCCCTATCTGACTGTAGAACCCTCACCTGGATCTTCACTCAACCCCCACAACATGACATCAACAGTAAATATGAGGACATTATACACAACACGTATCCCTATCTGACTGTAGAACCCTCACCTGGATCTTCACTCAACCCCCACAACATGACATCAACAGTAAATATGAGGACATTATACACAACACGTATCCCTATCTGACTGTAGAACCCTCACCTGGATCTTCACCCAACCCCCACAACATGACATCAACAGTAAATATGAGGACATTATACACAACACGTATCCCTATCTGACTGTAGAACCCTCACCTGGATCTTCACTCAGCCCCCACAACATGACATCAACAGTAAATATGAGGACATTATACACAACACGTATCCCTATCTGACTGTGGAACCCTCACCTGGATCTTCACCCAACCTCCACAACATGACATCAACAGTAAATATGAGGACATTATACACAACACGTATCCCTATCTGACTGTAGAACCCTCACCTGGATCTTCACCCAACCCCCACAACATGACATCAACAGTAAATATGAGGACATTATACACAACACGTATCCCTATCTGACTGTAGAACCCTCACCTGGATCTTCACCCAACCCCCACAACATGACATCAACAGTAAATATGAGGACATTATACACAACACGTATCCCTATCTGACTGTGGAACCCTCACCTGGATCTTCACTCAACCCCCACAACATGACATCAACAGTAAATATGAGGACATTATACACAACACGTATCCCTATCTGACTGTGGAACCCTCACCTGGATCTTCACTCAACCCCCACAACATGACATCAACAGTAAATATGAGGACATTATTCACAACACGTATCCCTATCTGACTGTAGAACCCTCACCTGGATCTTCACTCAACCCCCACAACATGACATCAACAGTAAATATGAGGACATTATACACAACACGTATCCCTATCTGACTGTAGAACCCTCACCTGGATCTTCACCCAACCCCCACAACATGACATCAACAGTAAATATGAGGACATTATACACAACACGTATCCCTATCTGACTGTAGAACCCTTACCTGGATCTTCACTCAGCCCCCACAACATGACATCAACAGTAAATATGAGGACATTATACACAACACGTATCCCTATCTGACTGTAGAACCCTTACCTGGATCTTCACTCAGCCCCCACAACATGACATCAACAGTAAATATGAGGACATTATACACAACACGTATCCCTATCTGACTGTGGAACCCTCACCTGGATCTTCACCCAACCTCCACAACATGACATCAACAGTAAATATGAGGACATTATACACAACACGTATCCCTATCTGACTGTGGAACCCTCACCTGGATCTTCACCCAACCTCCACAACATGACATCAACAGTAAATATGAGGACATTATACACAACACGTATCCCTATCTGACTGTAGAACCCTCACCTGGATCTTCACTCAACCCCCACAACATGACATCAACAGTAAATATGAGGACATTATACACAACACGTATCCCTATCTGACTGTAGAACCCTCACCTGGATCTTCACCCAACCCCCACAACATGACATCAACAGTAAATATGAGGACATTATACACAACACATATCCCTATCTGACTGTGGAACCCTCACCTGGATCTTCACCCAACCTCCACAACATGACATCAACAGTAAATATGAGGACATTATACACAACACGTATCCCTATCTGACTGTAGAACCCTCACCTGGATCTTCACCCAACCCCCACAACATGACATCAACAGTAAATATGAGGACATTATACACAACACGTATCCCTATCTGACTGTGGAACCCTCACCTGGATCTTCACTCAACCCCCACAACATGACATCAACAGTAAATATGAGGACATTATACACAACACGTATCCCTATCTGACTGTGGAACCCTCACCTGGATCTTCACTCAACCCCCACAACATGACATCAACAGTAAATATGAGGACATTATACACAACACGTATCCCTATCTGACTGTAGAACCCTCACCTGGATCTTCACTCAACCCCCACAACATGACATCAACAGTAAATATGAGGACATTATACACAACACGTATCCCTATCTGACTGTAGAACCCTCACCTGGATCTTCACTCAACCCCCACAACATGACATCAACAGTAAATATGAGGACATTATACACAACACGTATCCCTATCTGACTGTAGAACCCTCACCTGGATCTTCACTCAACCCCCACAACATGACATCAACAGTAAATATGAGGACATTATACACAACACGTATCCCTATCTGACTGTGGAACCCTCACCTGGATCTTCACTCAACCCCCACAACATGACATCAACAGTAAATATGAGGACATTATACACAACACGTATCCCTATCTGACTGTAGAACCCTCACCTGGATCTTCACTCAGCCCCCACAACATGACATCAACAGTAAATATGAGGACATTATACACAACACATATCCCTATCTGACTGTGGAACCCTCACCTGGATCTTCACCCAACCTCCACAACATGACATCAACAGTAAATATGAGGACATTATACACAACACGTATCCCTATCTGACTGTAGAACCCTCACCTGGATCTTCACCCAACCCCCACAACATGACATCAACAGTAAATATGAGGACATTATACACAACACGTATCCCTATCTGACTGTGGAACCCTCACCTGGATCTTCACTCAACCCCCACAACATGACATCAACAGTAAATATGAGGACATTATACACAACACGTATCCCTATCTGACTGTGGAACCCTCACCTGGATCTTCACTCAACCCCCACAACATGACATCAACAGTAAATATGAGGACATTATACACAACACGTATCCCTATCTGACTGTAGAACCCTCACCTGGATCTTCACTCAACCCCCACAACATGACATCAACAGTAAATATGAGGACATTATACACAACACGTATCCCTATCTGACTGTAGAACCCTCACCTGGATCTTCACCCAACCCCCACAACATGACATCAACAGTAAATATGAGGACATTATACACAACACGTATCCCTATCTGACTGTAGAACCCTCACCTGGATCTTCACTCAACCCCCACAACATGACATCAACAGTAAATATGAGGACATTATACACAACACGTATCCCTATCTGACTAGAACACACACCTGGATCTTCACTCAACCCCCACAACATGACATCAACAGTAAATATGAGGACATTATACACAACACGTGTCCCTATCTGACTGTAGAACCCTTACCTGGATCTTCACCCAACCCCCACAACATGACATCAACAGTAAATATGAGGACATTATACACAACACGTGTCCCTATCTGACTGTAGAACCCTCACCTGGATCTTCACCCAACCCCCACAACATGACATCAACAGTAAATATGAGGACATTATACACAACACGTATCCCTATCTGACTGTAGAACCCTCACCTGGATCTTCACCCAACCCCCACAACATGACATCAACAGTAAATATGAGGACATTATACACAACACGTATCCCTATCTGACTGTAGAACCCTCACCTGGATCTTCACTCAACCCCCACAACATGACATCAACAGTAAATATGAGGACATTATACACAACACGTATCCCTATCTGACTAGAACACACACCTGGATCTTCACTCAACCCCCACAACATGACATCAACAGTAAATATGAGGACATTATACACAACACGTGTCCCTATCTGACTGTAGAACCCTTACCTGGATCTTCACCCAACCCCCACAACATGACATCAACAGTAAATATGAGGACATTATACACAACACGTGTCCCTATCTGACTGTAGAACCCTCACCTGGATCTTCACCCAACCCCCACAACATGACATCAACAGTAAATATGAGGACATCATACACAACACGTATCCCTATCTGACTGTAGAACCCTCACCTGGATCTTCACCCAACCCCCACAACATGACATCAACAGTAAATATGAGGACATTATACACAACACGTATCCCTATCTGACTGTAGAACCCTCACCTGGATCTTCACCCAACCCCCACAACATGACATAAACAGTAAATATGAGGACATTATACACAACACGTATCCCTATCTGACTGTGGAACCCTCACCTGGATCTTCACTCAACCCCCACAACATGACATCAACAGTAAATATGAGGACATTATACACAACACGTATCCCTATCTGACTGTAGAACCCACACCTGGATCTTCACTCAACCCCCACAACATGACATCAACAGTAAATATGAGGACATTATACACAACACGTATCCCTATCTGACTGTAGAACCCTCACCTGGATCTTCACTCAACCCCCACAACATGACATCAACAGTAAATATGAGGACATTATACACAACACGTATCCCTATCTGACTGTAGAACCCTCACCTGGATCTTCACCCAACCCCCACAACATGACATCAACAGTAAATATGAGGACATTATACACAACACGTATCCCTATCTGAGTGTGGAACCCTCACCTGGATCTTCACTCAACCCCCACAACATGACATCAACAGTAAATATGAGGACATTATACACAACACGTATCCCTATCTGACTGTAGAACCCTCACCTGGATCTTCACTCAGCCCCCACAACATGACATCAACAGTAAATATGAGGACATTATACACAACACGTATCCCTATCTGAGTGTAGAACCCTCACCTGGATCTTCACTCAACCCCCACAACATGACATCAACAGTAAATATGAGGACATTATACACAACACGTATCCCTATCTGAGTGTAGAACCCTCACCTGGATCTTCACTCAACCCCCACAACATGACATCAACAGTAAATATGAGGACATTATACACAACACGTATCCCTATCTGACTGTGGAACCCTCACCTGGATCTTCACTCAACCCCCACAACATGACATCAACAGTAAATATGAGGACATTATACACAACACGTATCCCTATCTGACTGTAGAACCCACACCTGGATCTTCACTCAACCCCCACAACATGACATCAACAGTAAATATGAGGACATTATACACAACACGTATCCCTATCTGACTGTAGAACCCTCACCTGGATCTTCACTCAACCCCCACAACATGACATCAACAGTAAATATGAGGACATTATACACAACACGTATCCCTATCTGACTGTAGAACCCTCACCTGGATCTTCACTCAACCCCCACAACATGACAACAACAGTAAATATGAGTACATTATACACAACACGTATCCCTATCTGACTGTAGAACCCTCACCTGGATCTTCACTCAACCCCCACAACATGACATCAACAGTAAATATGAGGACATTATACACAACACGTATCCCTATCTGACTGTGGAACCCTCACCTGGATCTTCACTCAACCCCCACAACATGACATCAACAGTAAATATGAGGACATTATACACAACACGTATCCCTATCTGACTGTGGAACCCTCACCTGGATCTTCACTCAACCCCCACAACATGACATCAACAGTAAATATGAGGACATTATACACAACACGTATCCCTATCTGACTGTAGAACCCTCACCTGGATCTTCACTCAACCCCCACAACATGACATCAACAGTAAATATGAGGACATTATACACAACACGTATCCCTATCTGACTGTAGAACCCTCACCTGGATCTTCACTCAACCCCCACAACATGACATCAACAGTAAATATGAGGACATTATACACAACACGTATCCCTATCTGACTAGAACACACACCTGGATCTTCACTCAACCCCCACAACATGACATCAACAGTAAATATGAGGACATTATACACAACACGTGTCCCTATCTGACTGTAGAACCCTTACCTGGATCTTCACCCAACCCCCACAACATGACATCAACAGTAAATATGAGGACATTATACACAACACGTGTCCCTATCTGACTGTAGAACCCTCACCTGGATCTTCACCCAACCCCCACAACATGACATCAACAGTAAATATGAGGACATTATACACAACACGTATCCCTATCTGACTGTAGAACCCTCACCTGGATCTTCACCCAACCCCCACAACATGACATCAACAGTAAATATGAGGACATTATACACAACACGTATCCCTATCTGACTGTAGAACCCTCACCTGGATCTTCACTCAACCCCCACAACATGACATCAACAGTAAATATGAGGACATTATACACAACACGTATCCCTATCTGACTAGAACACACACCTGGATCTTCACTCAACCCCCACAACATGACATCAACAGTAAATATGAGGACATTATACACAACACGTGTCCCTATCTGACTGTAGAACCCTTACCTGGATCTTCACCCAACCCCCACAACATGACATCAACAGTAAATATGAGGACATTATACACAACACGTGTCCCTATCTGACTGTAGAACCCTCACCTGGATCTTCACCCAACCCCCACAACATGACATCAACAGTAAATATGAGGACATCATACACAACACGTATCCCTATCTGACTGTAGAACCCTCACCTGGATCTTCACCCAACCCCCACAACATGACATCAACAGTAAATATGAGGACATTATACACAACACGTATCCCTATCTGACTGTAGAACCCTCACCTGGATCTTCACCCAACCCCCACAACATGACATAAACAGTAAATATGAGGACATTATACACAACACGTATCCCTATCTGACTGTGGAACCCTCACCTGGATCTTCACTCAACCCCCACAACATGACATCAACAGTAAATATGAGGACATTATACACAACACGTATCCCTATCTGACTGTAGAACCCACACCTGGATCTTCACTCAACCCCCACAACATGACATCAACAGTAAATATGAGGACATTATACACAACACGTATCCCTATCTGACTGTAGAACCCTCACCTGGATCTTCACTCAACCCCCACAACATGACATCAACAGTAAATATGAGGACATTATACACAACACGTATCCCTATCTGACTGTAGAACCCTCACCTGGATCTTCACCCAACCCCCACAACATGACATCAACAGTAAATATGAGGACATTATACACAACACGTATCCCTATCTGAGTGTGGAACCCTCACCTGGATCTTCACTCAACCCCCACAACATGACATCAACAGTAAATATGAGGACATTATACACAACACGTATCCCTATCTGACTGTAGAACCCTCACCTGGATCTTCACTCAGCCCCCACAACATGACATCAACAGTAAATATGAGGACATTATACACAACACGTATCCCTATCTGAGTGTAGAACCCTCACCTGGATCTTCACTCAACCCCCACAACATGACATCAACAGTAAATATGAGGACATTATACACAACACGTATCCCTATCTGAGTGTAGAACCCTCACCTGGATCTTCACTCAACCCCCACAACATGACATCAACAGTAAATATGAGGACATTATACACAACACGTATCCCTATCTGACTGTGGAACCCTCACCTGGATCTTCACTCAACCCCCACAACATGACATCAACAGTAAATATGAGGACATTATACACAACACGTATCCCTATCTGACTGTAGAACCCACACCTGGATCTTCACTCAACCCCCACAACATGACATCAACAGTAAATATGAGGACATTATACACAACACGTATCCCTATCTGACTGTAGAACCCTCACCTGGATCTTCACTCAACCCCCACAACATGACATCAACAGTAAATATGAGGACATTATACACAACACGTATCCCTATCTGACTGTAGAACCCTCACCTGGATCTTCACTCAACCCCCACAACATGACAACAACAGTAAATATGAGTACATTATACACAACACGTATCCCTATCTGACTGTAGAACCCTCACCTGGATCTTCACTCAACCCCCACAACATGACATCAACAGTAAATATGAGGACATTATACACAACACGTATCCCTATCTGACTGTGGAACCCTCACCTGGATCTTCACTCAACCCCCACAACATGACATCAACAGTAAATATGAGGACATTATACACAACACGTATCCCTATCTGACTGTGGAACCCTCACCTGGATCTTCACTCAACCCCCACAACATGACATCAACAGTAAATATGAGGACATTATACACAACACGTATCCCTATCTGACTGTAGAACCCTCACCTGGATCTTCACTCAACCCCCACAACATGACATCAACAGTAAATATGAGGACATTATACACAACACGTATCCCTATCTGACTGTAGAACCCTCACCTGGATCTTCACTCAACCCCCACAACATGACATCAACAGTAAATATGAGGACATTATACACAACACGTATCCCTATCTGACTGTAGAACCCTCACCTGGATCTTCACTCAACCCCCACAACATGACATCAACAGTAAATATGAGGACATTATACACAACACGTATCCCTATCTGACTGTAGAACCCTCACCTGGATCTTCACTCAACCCCCACAACATGACATCAACAGTAAATATGAGGACATTATACACAACACGTATCCCTATCTGACTGTAGAACCCTCACCTGGATCATCACCCAACCCCCACAACATGACATCAACAGTAAATATGAGGACATTATACACAACACGTATCCCTATCTGACTGTAGAACCCTCACCTGGATCTTCACCCAACCCCCACAACATGACATCAACAGTAAATATGAGGACATTATACACAACACGTATCCCTATCTGACTGTAGAACCCTCACCTGGATCTTCACTCAACCCCCACAACATGACATCAACAGTAAATATGAGGACATTATACACAACACGTATCCCTATCTGACTGTAGAACCCTCACCTGGATCTTCACCCAACCCCCACAACATGACATCAACAGTAAATATGAGGACATTATACACAACACGTATACCTATCTGACTGTGGAACCCTCACCTGGATCTTCACTCAACCCCCACAACATGACATCAACAGTAAATATGAGGACATTATACACAACACGTATCCCTATCTGACTGTAGAACCCACACCTGGATCTTCACTCAACCCCCACAACATGACATCAACAGTAAATATGAGGACATTATACACAACACGTATCCCTATCTGACTGTAGAACCCTCACCTGGATCTTCACTCAACCCCCACAACATGACATCAACAGTAAATATGAGGACATTATACACAACACGTATCCCTATCTGACTGTAGAACCCTCACCTGGATCTTCACTCAACCCCCACAACATGACATCAACAGTAAATATGAGGACATTATACACAACACGTATCCCTATCTGACTGTAGAACCCTCACCTGGATCTTCACCCAACCCCCACAACATGACATCAACAGTAAATATGAGGACATTATACACAATTCGTGATTCATTAAGGGAAACGCCTGTTTTACACTGCACATGTAAGCAGTATATTGATGATGTGGGGGCATAAAGGGTTTATTCACTATAGGAGAGAGTGATTTGTGATGCAATCATTTTTCCTTTTTTTCATATTTGTGAATGGCGAATGAAATGTGTAGTTTGAAGCCCTTCTCCTTTACTGTTCTTGATGTATGGCTTCTGTGTGAATGACTAAACACATGACATTGCTCCCTATTAAAGCAACATGCGCTTGATGGAACAAAGCTGGCTGAGATTTTAGCGGAAATATGTCATCGCCACATAAGCATATACCCCAGTCAGCATGAGCAACGCAGTAAAAATAGACTTGGCTCTGAAATTATGTAGGGCCCTATAAATTCCGCGATCACGGATGGGCAGACGGAATCGCAGAATTGGCATATTAACGCGGAATCTAGTGTTAACACGGAATTTCACTGAATTTTACATATTTGGAATGCAATGCTGTTTTGTGTGGTAGAAGAACGCATGTCTGGGGAAAATGCAGACCGGGGGAAGCACAACCCCCCCCCCCCGTCATTTCAGCCCCCCCTTCAAAACAATGAAAGCATGGCGAAGCGGATCACCACGGCTCTGCTTTCGCTGGTGAAAAAGTTAAGAAACTCAACGCTAAGCCCTCGGTACCGAGCAGTTCCCTCGCGGGGAGTACTTACTGTATTTTCCTTTGCTTTTAATTCACTTTAATATACTGTATGGAAAATTTCTTAAATTAACTTGTGAGAAAATGAGATGCGCGGGACAGCGTCAGATCTGCGTCATGTTCGTCAGTGGCCGTTTTTAAAGGGACAGGAGCACTGATGATGTCTGTCATTAATGTTCATCAAAGAACAAAAGGAACAGAGACAAATGTAGCTTTAATGATGAATAATCTAGATTATTTATGCAGTTAATAAAGGTGTTGATAACTTTATTCAATTTCTATTTAGGCTATGTCTAACAGGGCTAGGCCATGGGTAAATATAACATTTATTATAATGGGTTTATGTAAAGATTGTTTTAAAAGTTTTTTTAAAGCCTAATAAATGTTAAATTGGTATCTTTCAGTGATACTGTAATGTAACGTCATTAATGTTTTACTAAGAGACATTAGTATCAGTGATACTGGCCTTCATTCATAAAAATCTGCTGTCTTTAAAATTGTATCTACATTAATTTGGAGAGTAACTGAAATTAATACAATATCAAAATATTAAAAACTCCAATGTTTTTTAAATGCAATTAATCATGA
The DNA here is from genome assembly GCF_949357685.1 of Gobio gobio. NCBI lineage: Eukaryota > Metazoa > Chordata > Actinopteri > Cypriniformes > Gobionidae > Gobio > Gobio gobio. Next base: position 70,131 of record NW_027645762.1, read on the forward strand.
TTAATTACAGAATTTTTTTTATTAATTTGAATTGATCTATTCACAGCACTAATATTTTGTTGTGACTTGAGGTACTTAGAGTGCAGTGTTATGTTGCATCATGCAGTATTTGTCTTGAAGTACAGAGTAAATGTTTGTTTGTTTCCTCAATCAATTTTAGGTCATTCCTATGTTCTATTATATTAACATTAAAAGCACAATCTTTTTACGACTAAAATAACAGTTAAGGATAAAAAAATATATAATTCCCAAAAATTTTAATGGAAAAAAATGTAATTTGGGGAAATAAAACGGAATTTGGGAAAAAATAAAACAGATTTTATAGGGCCCTAATGATGGCTGCACTGCTTATGAATGCTTTGTGATTTGCTCTTAGGTGCCAAAAAAAGATGTGTTGCTTACGCATTGCTTACACGTGCAGTATGAAATGGGTGTAACTCTCTGAAGGACATTGGCTCTCTAGGAGCAGGATTCCTTTACCCTTATTAAAGGGTTAGTTCACCCAAAAATGAAAATTATGTCATTAATTACTCACCCTCATGTCGTTCGACACCCGTAAGACATTCGTTCATCTTCGGAACACAAATGAAGATATTTTTGTTGAAAGCTGATGCTGAGAAAGGCCTCCATTGACATTCAGTACATTTACACTCACAAGACCCATAAAAGGCACTAAAGACGCCGTTACAAAGTCCATCTCACTACAGTGGCTCTACAATAATTTTACAAAGCGACGACAATAGTTTTTGTGCACAAAAAAAAAAATCTAAATAACGACTTTATTCAACACAAACTTTGGCCTCTGCCGTGAACTCACGAAGCACCACGACGCATGTGCGAGAATATGACGCAGATCCGGCATTCGGACACGTGACCCAGACGTGAGGAGATGTGTTTACAAGCAGAGGAAGACGCGCCGTATCTAAGCTGTTGAATTCTACATTGATCCTGCTTTAGGTCTCGTCGTAGAGCTCAATATGGGACTAAAGTGTGCATTTCATGGATTCCCGAACGCCGGTTCTGCGTCATATTCTCGCACATGCGTCGTGGTGGTTCATGAGTTCACGGCAGAGGTCAAAGTTTGTGTTGAATAAAGTCGTTATTTTGATTTTTTTTTTGCGCACAAAAACTATTGTCGTCACTTTGTAAAATTATTGTAGAGCCACTGTAGTGAGATGGACTTTGTAATAACGTGTTTAGTGCCTTTTATGGGTCTTGTGAGTGTAAATGTACTGTGACTGTGTTCGTGACTGTGTGCGTGACTGTGTGCGTGACTGTGTGCGTGACAGTGTGCGTGACAGTGTGCGTGACTGTGTGCGTGACAGTGTGCCTGACTGTGTGCCTGACTGTGTGCCTGACTGTGTGCCTGACTGTGTGCCTGACTGTGTGCGTGACTGTGTGCGTGACTGTGTGCGTGACTGTGTGCGTGACTGTGTGCGTGACTGTGTGCCTGACTGTGTGCGTGACTGTGTGCGTGACTGTGTGCGTGACTGTGTGCCTGACTGTGTGCGTGACTGTGTGCGTGACTGTGTGCGTGACTGTGTGCGTGACTGTGTGCGTGACACTGTGCGTGACTGTGTGCGTGACTGTGTGCGTGACTGTGTGCGTGACTGTGTGCCTGACAGTGTGCCTGACTGTGTGCCTGACTGTGTGCCTGACTGTGTGCCTGACTGTGTGCGTGACAGTGTGCGTGACAGTGTGCGTGACTGTGTGCCTGACTGTGTGCCTGACTGTGTGCGTGACTGTGTGCGTGACTGTGTGCGTGACTGTGTGCGTGACACTGTGCGTGACAGTGTGCGTGACAGTGTGCGTGACTGTGTGCGTGACTGTGTGCGTGACTGTGTGCGTGACTGTGTGCCTGACAGTGTGCCTGACTGTGTGCGTGACTGTGTGCGTGACTGTGTGCGTGACTGTGTGCGTGACTGTGTGCGTGACTGTGTGCCTGACTGTGTGCCTGACTGTGTGCGTGACTGTGTGCGTGACTGTGTGCGTGACTGTGTGCGTGACTGTGTGCCTGACTGTGTGCCTGACTGTGTGCCTGACTGTGTGCCTGACTGTGTGCGTGACTGTGTGCGTGACTGTGTGCGTGACTGTGTGCGTGACACTGTGCGTGACTGTGTGCGTGACTGTGTGCGTGACTGTGTGCGTGACACTGTGCGTGACTGTGTGCGTGACTGTGTGCGTGACTGTGTGCCTGACTGTGTGCGTGACTGTGTGCTTGACTGTGTGCGTGACTGTGTGCGTGACTGTGTGCCTGACTGTGTGCCTGACTGTGTGCCTGACTGTGTGCGTGACTGTGTGCGTGACTGTGTGCGTGACTGTGTGCGTGACTGTGTGCCTGACTGTGTGCCTGACTGTGTGCCTGACTGTGTGCGTGACTGTGTGCCTGACTGTGTGCGTGACTGTGTGCGTGACTGTGTGCCTGACTGTGTGCGTGACTGTGTGCGTGACTGTGTGCGTGACAGTGTGCGTGACTGTGTGCGTGACAGTGTGCCTGACTGTGTGCCTGACTGTGTGCGTGACTGTGTGCTTGACTGTGTGCGTGACTGTGTGCCTGACTGTGTGCCTGACTGTGTGCGTGACTGTGTGCCTGACTGTGTGCCTGACTGTGTGCGTGACTGTGTGCTTGACTGTGTGCGTGACTGTGTGCCTGACTGTGTGCCTGACTGTGTGCGTGACTGTGTGCTTGACTGTGTGCGTGACTGTGTGCGTGACTGTGTGCCTGACTGTGTGCGTGACTGTGTGCGTGACTGTGTGCCTGACTGTGTGCGTGACTGTGTGCCTGACTGTGTGCCTGACTGTGTGCCTGACTGTGTGCGTGACTGTGTGCTTGACTGTGTGCGTGACAGTGTGCCTGACTGTGTGCCTGACTGTGTGCGTGACTGTGTGCTTGACTGTGTGCGTGACTGTGTGCCTGACTGTGTGCCTGACTGTGTGCGTGACTGTGTGCTTGACTGTGTGCGTGACTGTGTGCCTGACTGTGTGCGTGACTGTGTGCGTGACTGTGTGCCTGACTGTGTGCCTGACTGTGTGCGTGACTGTGTGCTTGACTGTGTGCGTGACTGTGTGCCTGACTGTGTGCGTGACTGTGTGACATGCATGTTTGAAGGAGAATATATAGAATAAAACGAGAAGACCCAAAATGCAGTCACTTTTCATGAACACTTACCATCTGCGATGCTTTACTTCCATCTCCACAGACGAGTGAGGCAGGTTCTTCAGTCTCCGAAGTTACCTGCGTAGATTAACAATAAACTATAAATAAATCTTTAACATGATTAAAGCTTATGTTTGAATAATTGTTTAGAGCAAAATAACATTTAAGAAATAAGGGTTATGAAAGTCACTAGTTTACAATTACTATTGCTATTACTTGCAGAAAATGCAGTTTGCATTTCTGGTTCACTTACAACTTACAAATATATTTATAAGAACCAATAAAACCATATACATACCATAATTGTTTTCCATTAAAACGGAAATCAAATAAAAATACTTCAAGTGAACTGTCATAGGTTTGGAGTCTTCTTTCATATTCCTCTTTATTAATGACCTCTCCTCGATATTCCATCAGACATCTCCTTTTTGAAAGTGAGAAGTGGTGAACACTCCCGACCTAACAAAAGAATTAGTCTGATTAATCAGAGAAAAGTTTTAAATAAAGATTTAGAGCAGGGGTGGAAATCCCTGACTCAAACATAGGTCTGCGTTACTTACCTTTGAATGAAGTGATATATTTTGCTTCAAATCCATCCTTGTCTTTTTACACATTGATCATAATATACAGCCTCCTCTTCTGGGCCTTATTCCTGCAATTTTCTGCAAAGGTCCAGCAAGTCATTTTTTTGTGATTTATTGTTTTATACATAAAAGCATCTTACATAATGAAAGAAACATTCTGTGAAAACATATCCTTGATATTTTGAATACTGAATAATACTGAACTTAATGATTTGACAGACAGGGTTACAGCTGAAACATACCTGAAACCTTAAGACACATTATTTATAACTCATAGCAATCTATTAGCTCAGACTAAGTAAAATGACAACATTAAAGTTATCATGCAGTTACAGAATCTGTTGCATTTCTTAGGGATGCACAAATAATTATTTCAGTACCGTTATCATTCAGATTCAGATTAATGTGTTACAGTAACAGCTGAAGCTGAGAAGCATTACGACATTTCGCTAAATAATGTGATCTTAAACGACAGTAATTATAGTTAAACTAAAGTTTGGGGTAAAACTGTGGTTATTTAAATGGTAATCAGTAAGCCAAACAAAACATGGTTACACTTTTACTATAATAAAACCATGGTTTATTTTCGTAAGGGATGTTTCACCAAAGCTAACTTGATTAAAAGTTCATGCTCTTTAATTTCACAGTTGTCTTAATAACAGTCATAGTTTAAATCGTTATAAACTAAAGCAGATTTTAACACAGATAGCAGCTGTGCTGATCATTGATCTTACCTGTGCGACTGCGATGAGTGATGATATCGTCAGAAAAGACTTCGGTCAGGAGAAAAGGCTTCAGTGTGCAGTGTTTTTATAACTTAGTCCATGTAACATGTGGCTATTATTTTATACTTAGAATGATATATTTTCCAATACCGTCGTTGTCGTCGACCTGTGTTAAAGGGGCTTGAGTTTGACAAATTCCAACATTATGAGGACTTCTAGCGGTCAGCCAATCAGAAGCCGCGATTCATACACACGTATTAATAATTAATGAGGAGGCGCAGTACCAAGTCCGTCCTACAGAGGCGCACTTCCGATACACACGTCATACACAAATTCAGGTCTATGTGAATTATAAAGACATGTGGAGAAATTTTGGATTTTAGCTCCCCCTAGCTTCTGGAGCACTTCTACATTCCCCGAATTATGAGGACATCGGCCCTGTCCTCATAATTCAAAATGTCCTCATAATGTGGCGTGTATTCATGTCAAATGTCCTCGTAAATCACATAGGCGCACACACACACACACACACACACACACACACACACACACACACACACACACACACACACACACACACACACACACACTAATCTCACTGTCTATATGAGGATTTATCACACACACACACACACACACACACACACACACACACACACACACACACACACACACACACACACACACACACACACACACACACAATTTGGTTTTCATCTTTTATGGGGACTTTCCATAGGCGTAATGGTTTTTATACCGTACATACCGTATATTCTATCCCCCTACACTGCCCCTGCCCCTAAACCTAACCCTCACAGGAGACATTCTGCAATTTTACATTTTCAAAAAACATCACTTAGTCTGATTTATAAGATGTTTTCCTCATGGGGACCTAAAAATGTCCCCACAAGGATGAGGATTTCGGATATTGCTATCTTTGTGGGGACATTTTGTCCCCATAACGTGATGATTACCAGTCCACACACACACACACACACACGTTGTTTCAGTGACAGAAGTTCAGCTATAGTATTAATGTAATGAAGAGACTCTATAACGTCTCACTGTCACTGTTTATCATGAGCTCAAAGCATTATGGGTAGAATCTCTCATCAGTCTCTCCTGATTCATCAACACAGTTTCACTGATGATCTATAACCAACAGTAAACCCAGGATAGAGCGGCTGAGTGAATGTGGTCTGGACTGTGTGTATGAGGCTCATTGTGTCTCCAGAGACGCTGTAGAAGGACAGAGTTCCTGCACTGGGATCCACATACACTCCTACTCTATTATAGCCAGAGCTGCTGATGGGCTTTACAGGGAGAGCAGTCTGTATGTTATCGTGCCAGAATGAGTAACTGTCAGGAGAGCCGAGCAAACTCCAGGACTGATCATTACCTCCAAACTGACACTCATGACCCTCTCCCTTCCTGCTGATGCTCTGATATGACACTGATATAAACACACCATATCCACTCCACTCAATCTCCCAGTAAGAGCGTCCACACACACTCTCACTACACAACACCTGAGGACAATGCTCAAATCTGTCAGGATGATCAGGATGCGGCTGAAGCTTTGGATAAGTGTTAGTAATCTCTCTGTTGCTCTCAGACAGACGGAGGCGTTTATGCACTGTATTCAGGTCTGGAGTCAGCCGAAGTGAGTCTGGTGGAGAGAAACACATCAGAATGAGAGATTATGAATATGATCTTGTAATGTAGCTGAACTCTTCACGTTCAATATATCATCA
>NW_027645761.1:0-2500 GCF_949357685.1 Gobio gobio
TGATAGGGGAGGAGGAAGAGCGAGCCAATCAGCTGTATAAGGGGCGTGTCTACACGCGATGGGGGAGGAGGAAGAGCGAGCCAATCAGCTGTATAAGGGGCGTGTCTACACGTGATGGGGGAGGAGAAAGAGCGTGCCAATCAGCTGTATAAGGGGGGTGTCTACACATGAGGAGGAGGAGAAAGAGCGAGCCAATCAGCTGTATAAGGGGCGTGTCTACACATGATAGGGGAGGAGGAAGAGCGAGCCAATCAGCTGTATAAGGGGCGTGTCTACACGTGATAGGGGAGGAGGAAGAGTGAGCCAGTCAGCTGTATAAGGGGCGTGTCTACACGTGATAGGGGAGGAGGAAGAGCGAGCCAATCAGCTGTATAAGGGGCGTGTCTACACGTGATAGGGGAGGAGGAAGAGCGAGCCAATCAGCTGTATAAGGGGCGTGTCTACACGTGATGGGGGAGGAGGAAGAGCGAGCCAATCAGCTGTATAAGGGGCGTGTCTACACGTGATGGGGGAGGAGAAAGAGCGTGCCAATCAGCTGTATAAGGGGCGTGTCTACACATGAGGAGGAGGAGAAAGAGCGTGCCAATCAGCTGTATAAGGGCCAATCAGCTGTATAAGGGGCGTGTCTACACATGAGGAGGAGGAGAAAGAGCGTGCCAATCAGCTGTATAAGGGGCGTGTCTACACATGAGGAGGAGGAGAAAGAGCGTGCCAATCAGCTGTATAAGGGGCGTGTCTACACATGAGGAGGAGGAGAAAGAGCGTGCCAATCAGCTGTATAAGGGGCGTGTCTACACATGAGGAGGAGGAGAAAGAGCATGCCAATCAGCTGTATAAGGGGCGTGTCTACACATGAGGAGGAGGAGAAAGAGCGTGCCAATCAGCTGTATAAGGGGCGTGTCTACACATGAGGAGGAGGAGAAAGAGCGTGCCAATCAGCTGTATAAGGGGCGTGTCTACACATGAGGAGGAGGAGAAAGAGCGTGCCAATCAACTGTATAAGGGGCGTGTCTACACATGAGGAGGAGGAGAAAGAGCGTGCCAATCAGCTGTATAAGGGGCGTGTCCACACATGAGGGGGAGGAGAAAGAGCGTGCCAATCAGCTGTATAAGGGGCGTGTCCACACATGAGGAGGAGGGGAAAGAGCGTGCCAATCAGCTGTATAAGGGGCGTGTCTACACATGAGGAGGAGGAGAAAGAGCGTGCCAATCAGCTGTATAAGGGGCGTGTCTACACATGAGGAGGAGAAAGAGCGTGCCAATCAGCTGTATAAGGGGCGTGTCCACACATGAGGAGGAGGAGAAAGAGCGTGCCAATCAGCTGTATAAGGGGCGTGTCTACACATGAGGAGGAGAAAGAGCGTGCCAATCAGCTGTATAAGGGGCGTGTCTACACATGAGGAGGAGGAGAAAGAGCGTGCCAATCAGCTGTATAAGGGGCGTGTCTACACATGAGGAGGAGGAGAAAGAGCGTGCCAATCAGCTGTATAAGGGGCGTGTCTACACATGAGGAGGAGGAGAAAGAGCGTGCCAATCAGCTGTATAAGGGGCGTGTCCACACATGAGGAGGAGGGGAAAGAGCGTGCCAATCAGCAGTATAAGGGGCGTGTCTACACATGAGGAGGAGGAGAAAGAGCGTGCCAATCAGCTGTATAAGGGGCGTGTCCACACATGAGGAGGAGGGGAAAGAGCGTGCCAATCAGCTGTATAAGGGGCGTGTCCACACATGAGGAGGAGGAGAAAGAGCGTGCCAATCAGCTGTATAAGGGGCGTGTCCACACATGAGGAGGAGGAGAAAGAGCGTGCCAATCAGCTGTATAAGGGGCGTGTCTACACATGAGGAGGAGGAGAAAGAGCGTGCCAATCAGCTGTATAAGGGGCGTGTCCACACATGAGGAGGAGGGGAAAGAGCGTGCCAATCAGCTGTATAAGGGGCGTGTCCACACATGAGGAGGAGGAGAAAGAGCGTGCCAATCAGCAGTATAAGGGGCATGTCTACACATGAGGAGGAGGAGAAAGAGCGTGCCAATCAGCAGTATAAGGGGCATGTCTACACATGAGGAGGAGGGGAAAGAGCGTGCCAATCAGCTGTATAAGGGGCGTGTCCACACATGAGGAGGAGGAGAAAGAGCGTGCCAATCAGCTGTATAAGGGGCGTGTCTACACATGAGGAGGAGGGGAAAGAGCGTGCCAATCAGCTGTATAAGGGGCGTGTCTGTTTTTGTAATATCAACCTCAGATATCACTGCACCTGTCAGAGGACATTTAACTAGCAGGATTAGCAGACGCAGAGCTAAACATGTTTCTGAGTGCAGGAAGCAATCGGTGAGACACTTTGATGGTTCCCATGACAATGAATAATTAAAAGAGTATGAGTGCAAAATTGCTCGTTGACACGGCCGCCAAATTAACCTCACTGACAGTGACATCATTTATCCTTTCCCTCCTACAAAAACAACAAGTGTCCTGTCAAACTGAAGCGTGTGCTCCTGTCTGTCCA
>NW_027645761.1:12500-35000 GCF_949357685.1 Gobio gobio
GATGGGTAGGTTTAGGGGTAGGGGCAGTGTGTGTGTGTGTGTGTGTGTGTGTGTGTGTGTGTGTGTGATGGGTAGGTTTAGGGGTATGGGCAGTGTGTGTGTGTGTGTGTGTGAGATGGGTAGGTTTAGGGGTATGGGCAGTGTGTGTGTGTGTGTGTGTGTGAGATGGGTAGGTTTAGGGGTAGGGGCAGTGTGTGTGTGTGTGTGTGTGATGGGTAGGTTTATGGGTAGGGGTAGGGGCAGTGTGTGTGTGTGTGTGTGTGTGTGTGTGTGTGTGATGAGTAGGTTTAGGGGTAGGGGCAGTGTGTGTGTGTGATGGGTAGGTTTAGGGGTAGGGGCAGTGTGTGTGTGTGTGTGTGTGTGTGTGTGTGATGGGTAGGTTTAGGGGTATGGGCAGTGTGTGTGTGTGTGTGTGTGAGATGGGTAGGTTTAGGGGTAGGGGCAGTGTGTGTGTGTGTGTGAGATGGGTAGGTTTAGGGGTAGGGGCAGTGTGTGTGTGTGTGTGTGTGTGTGTGTGTGTGATGGGTAGGTTTATGGGTAGGGGCAGTGTGTGTGTGTGTGTGATGAGTAGGTTTAGGGGAAGGGGCAGTGTGTGTGTGTGATGGGTAGGTTTAGGGGAAGGGACAGTGTGTGTGTGTGTGTGTGTGTGTCTGTGATGAGTAGGTTTAGGGGTAGGGGCAGTGTGTGTGTGTGTGTGTGTGTGTGTGATGGGTAGGTTTGTGGGTAGGGGTAGGGGCAGTGTGTGTGTGTGTGTGTGTGTGTGTGTGTGTGATGGGTAGGTTTAGGGGAAGGGGCAGTGTGTGTGTGTGTGTGTGTGTGTGTGTGTGTGTGATGAGTAGGTTTAGGGTTAGGGGCAGTGTGTGTGTGTGATGGGTAGGTTTAGGGGTAGGGGCAGTGTGTGTGTGTGTGTGTGTGTGTGTGTGTGTGTGTGTGTGTGTGTGTGTGTGATGGGTAGGTTTAGGGGTAGGGGCAGTGTGTGTGTGTGTGTGTGTGTGTGTGTGTGTGTGAGAGAGAGAGAGAGAGAGAGTGTGTGAGCGTGTTCATTCGGGAGAAGTGCCCATATAAGGAATTCCTCCCTTTATGACGTCACACAGGGCCATACTCTAACTAGGCACAGAAATACTCCGTCACACGTCCATCTCGTGTTTTGAAATGTTGTCCATGTTCATGAGGATCAACTCTAACAGTGTGAAGGAAAGCGAGCCTTTAAACAGCTTTTGCGCTGGCTTCCATATCAAATGTAGTGAATTCCTCTGGTGTGGTGGAGCATGTGTTTGAGCTCTGCCTCTCTCCGGCTCAGGATGGCCGTTTGATGTGGTGATCTGTAAGATGAGTGGCCTGGTCCAGGGGGCGTCCGTCTCCGCATCCGTCTTCACACTGGTGGCCATCGCAGTGGAAAGGTGAATAACTCTCACCCGCCGCACTGCACATGGGGTTACACACACAAGCCAACATGTTCATCTGCAAAACCAGCACATCTCATATTCTAGGTATTATGAGATCGCAACAGACGTGAAGGAGCAATGAAGAGCTCGCTCCAGTGCTGGGAGATTAACACTGCATTAAACAAAGCCTTTAAAGTGTTAATGCTCACACTTCCTGCTTCTAGTCAGAACTCGAGCTGCTGCGTTTTTGGCCCAATAATTAAAATCTCTGTTTTTACAGAATTAAATACTAGGAAATTGCAAGTCACCCAATGTTTTATTTCAACACAAATTTATGTTATTTAATTTAAACACATTATTTATTTTATTCAATTTATTTATTAAAAATTATATTGTTGGAATACAATTTTCTTATTTATTATGTACATTTATATATTTTTATTTTATTTTAATCAAATTTATATTATTTTAATTAATACATTTTTTAAATTTAATCAAATGTATTTATCTTCATTTATAGCGTATTATTTTAATACATTTTCTTATTTGTTTAATCTAATGTATTTATAAATGTACATTTATATTATTTTATTTTAAGATATTTTATTTATTTATTTTAATCAAATTTATATTATTTTAATTAATACATTTTCTTATTTTAATAAAATAAATATTTTAATTTAATATATTTATACATGTAAATGTATATTATTTTACTAAATTTTCTTATTTATTTTAATCAAATTAAATATTATTTTAATTAATAAATTTTCCTATTTTAATACAATTTATTTATTTTAATCTAATGTATTTATAAATGTACAGTTTTCATTTAAGACATTTTCTTATTTATTTTAATCAAATTTATATTATTTTATTTAATATTTTCTTATTTTGATCAAATTTATTTATTTAAATGTATAGTATATTATTTAAATAAATTTTCTAATTTATTTAAATCAAATGCATTCATTTCATTTTATATTATTTTATTTAATGCAATTTCTTATTTTAATCAAATGTATTTATTTATTTTATAGTATATTATTTTAATACATTTTCTTATTTATTTTAATCAAATGTATTTATTTAATTTTAATACATTTTCATATTTATTTGAATCATGTTTGTTTATTTACATTTATATTTATTCAGAAAACAACTATAGTAAAAGCATCTTGATTTAAGAATTTTTAGATTTTTAGATAGGAAACAAGACAAAAACACTGAATAGTTGTGAGGACACTGCCTTTTCTAATATGATTGTCACAAAAGGAGATTTGAAATTGGTCTGTAATGAGTGATGTGTTGAACTCAAGATTAAGGTAAGGGGCGGGACATTTCCCAAACACCAATCAGAGCACAGTGTGCTTTTCAGAAGGCGGGGCTTCACAGAGACAGGAAGTAAACAGAGCGTTACTGACAGACTGGGAAGAGAGGAGCCGCAACACTGGAGAATATGAGGAAATAATCAACACTCAAGCAGGAAAACCTGCTCTAGTCGAGCTAAAAACACATAATATGCCTCTAATAATTAGGCTATGATCATTCTGGCATCCTTTACTCACCTTCACAGAGCTGCCAACTCTCACGCTTTCGCCGACACACGGTTTTGCCTGTTTTCACACGCACTCACGCCACACATCCAATTCCTCACGCAAAAAAAAAACAAAACAAAAAAAAGGCTGATCTTGGCCCGAGACTCTGCAACCGTAGTTATACGCATGCTGCATGTATGAATATCTATATCTGCAATAGACTGAAGCTGAGGATTTTATAGGATTTAGTTTATCATTAATGGTAGATAATTCTGCATATGCTTAAATCTTAATATTATTTTAACATCGTTAATATTATATAATCAGAGAAGTTAATTGGAAATTAATCATAAACCAATCAGCCATCCAAATAAATTATTTATAAAATTAGTAATAAATTAGCTTATATGTTTAATAAACATCAATATAGACTATTTATTCAAACCAAGTTTTAAGTAGGCCCTATGCCTAATCATTTTAGGTATTATTTGAAAGCTTAAATTCTCAAAAATCATCCTGTCTTGTAAAAAACATCACATAACTGAATTTAAACAATTCTTAAGAACAGGGAAAATTATACACTAGGAGTCAAAATGATAAATGATATGTTTATTTTAAAATATGATTTTATATAATATTCTAGATACATTATTATTCTACATTATTTTAATGCACGTAGCTTATCAATCCAACAGTTAACAAACATTTACAACACTGTTTGTATGTGTAAACTGTGTAAAAATAGGGGTTTTTCTTTTGCATTCGTCTGAATTCAGCAGCAGACTCCCTGAATGAAAAAGCAGAAATATGTCGGTTTCTCTTCTTTAACTACTCTTAAACTTTGTTTAATTTAAGCACTTTCTAAGACCAATGTTTGTTTTCACATAGTTGCCAGTCCTTGAATACTGTGTCTGAAATTCAAGAACCGTGAACCATGTGTTTTTGTGTAGATCCAAACGTTATAATTGCTAAACTAGCACAATACATGAAGAACGCGTTAGCTAATACCATTCTAATCAAAATATCAATCAACCTAATCAACCTTAAACACTGGTCTATTAATAAGTCATTAGGCACAACAATAGTTTTCTGGTTGAATGTTTAGCTCAAGTCTAGAAGGCTCTACAATAGCCACGTTTACATGCGCACTTTTTTGTCATTCCGATTAAAATCATTCCGATTGAACGATTCGTTGGACTGTTTACATGAGACGTTATCTAATCCGATCTGGTGTTTACATGTGCTGACTTTCAGTAGGAATCATTTTGTGACATGCGCACACAGTTTGTCTGCCGCCTCAGATTCGTTACGTATCGTGGATCAATAGTTCTGTGTTGGTAATTTTTATATTTATTTATTTTTCTGTGGGCGGACATGCAGTAGTTTAACCTAATTTATGTCCTATAAATGGCTATTTCAACAGCTGTGAATGATGAATGCGGAATCAAAAATGAATTCAATTCATTTATTTTGAAAAACACAAAATTAACAATAAAATGCACTCAAATTATTAATAAAAATATAGGATATACGGTGAAACATGAATGAAGCATTCAAGACGTGCTCAGCATCATTACTAGTAGTACTAAACATATATATTTCAGATTATTAAGGAAAGATACCATAATCACAAAGTTATAAATATTAACAAAAGTAATTAAAGTAGACTGGGGGTAATGCTACTTAACCAATTTGAAGCAGTTGTTGAATTTTTTTTTTCTAAATAGCTAACTTAACTATAACAGAGAGCAGCTTGAATGTTCCCCGTTGAAATGGCAGCTCTCAACGGCCACCAGGACTTGTACAGTTTTATAAAAAAATAAATTAAAAAATAAATGATTCTGTCAGGCGCAGTTGAAGCCGAGGACAAACGCTGTCGAGATGAGATGCTGTAGCCAGGCTATGTCTGTGTCATTATTCAACATTATGTTCATAACATGTTACGAAAAAAAAGTTTAATACCTCAGACAAATGAACTTTCATCTCTTGTCAACATTAGCCTGGTGTGAGCGCGGCGCGCGCTCTTCAGTTGAGGAGGCGCGCGCTGTATATCACGTCACAGAAAGACGTGCACTCAAAGTAATCGGATCAGATCGTTTACATGGTGGAATTTTTCGTTTGATCGGTTCATGAAAAGGTTTATCCCACCCCTCTCAAACCCATTACAATTTCATTCGGTTTGGTCATTTTTATTCCGATTGAGGTGTTTATATGGAGTATTTTTATTCGGATTGGACTTTTAAACCGATTACAGTGCTCCATGTAAACGCACCTAGTGATACCGAACATGAATCAGAATAAGTTCAGGTATTGCACATCTTTAGCAGACCACCCCAAAATCCACTAGAATGCAGGAAATCACATCTACTTAATCCAAAGTTTCCTGGGGGTGGACCTTCAGCTGTGTCTGCTTCAGAGAACGTAACCAATATTGTCCATCTCCATAGGCTGCCCATATCAACGGCTTTGGGCCTCCCCACAAACCACCAGAATGCAGGGTATACATGCGTACAACATCAAATTAATTCCAATTCTCTGATATATGAGCCATCAACTTGTGTGGCTGCGTGTGCAGCATAATTTTGATCTCCCCTGACAAAAATCTCACTCCAAGGTTTTTTGAAAAGTTGGCAGGTATGCCTTCCGTACAGGTGTAGAAACAATGCTCAAGTCATAAATTGCTAGAGGTAGAAAGACTGACTCCTCGCCTCTCTTCTGTGAAACACGAGAAGAAGTCGTGAGGAGCTACTGCAGTATAAACTAGTGTTGGGACACTGACAGACGTGTTCGCAATGTGCTGAAGAACCACAGATGAACACTTCCATTGTGTGGAACTGAAGAAAGTTAGTCAATTAAAGGTAGAAGACACACACAGCTTCACAAACACAAAGCATTTGACAGACGTCTCAGTCTTTGGCTTTTGAACAAAGCCGTGATTAGCAGAGACTGTGTGTGAGACTCTCCTCAGCTCTGGTTAAGATGCTGTAATTAAACACTTCTGAGCAAGAACTCAAATCTCTGAGAAGCCTTTATAGCAGGTGAACTGCTGTGGATATCGTGATAAATATCTGTAATATAGATTTTGCAGAATATTGGTCTGTGAAATAATCAGTATGCAAATTATGATCACCTTACATTCTCTCAGTGTTGGTCTGCTGGTCACTTTATTCACTTCCTGTCTCAGTGGACGCTTCCCGCCATGTAAGAAAAAAAAAATCATAATTAAACATAAAACATGTCATACTTATGTGATACATTTTGACTTTGTATCTCATTATTATGAATTAGTATGCCATAATTTTACATTTTTCTTATAATTATGGCTTAAATTATGACAATTTCAACATTTCAATTTTTTAGTTTCATAATTTCATGTTATAATTCAAATTGTGTTCAAATTTAATATCATAACTTTTTGTTTTGTAATTTGGATTTTATTTCATACATTTTGATTAATTCATAATTTTGACATTTCAATCTCACAAATTTGCCTTTTTTTCATAATTATGACATTTTGTTTAGTGTCGACTTTTTCATAATTATGACATTTGATGAATTATTTAATTTTGACCTTTTATCTTCTAATAATGATTTATGTCATAATTTTGACTTTTTAATATTTTTCGACTTAATTTCAAATCCATTTTTTAAATCTCAAAATGTCAAATTTCCAGTCATAATTTAAATTTTGTGACTTTTTATTTTGTCATTTGGATGTTTTATTTCATAATTTTGATTCATTCGTAATGTTGGCTTTTTAATCTCAATTTCAACTTTTTTGTCATAATTTGAATGATCTCATAATGTTAATGTGTTGTTTATGTCATAATTTAATTTTTTTAATCCAAAAGTTTTAACTTTTCTGTCATAATTCCAATTTTGTTTATAATTAGACTTTTTATTCTCAGAATTTTGACTTTTTATTTTGTCATTTTGATAAATTCATAATCTTGACTCATAGTTTCAATTTATTTGTCATAATTAATAAATTTCAATGTTATTGTTTGAATCTTTTTGTTACTTTGTCATATATTTTTAATCTATCTTTTGCACTAATAATTCGAACTTTTTCATAATGATATCATAGTATGAGTTGTCAAAATGATAACATAAAAGGGAAAAAAGTCATATTTTTGACTTATTTCTTATAATTATGACTTGACATAATATCAGTTTTAATTTCCATTTTTTTTCCGACTTTTTAATCTCATAATATGATTTTTTTGGTCATAATTTTGATTTATTAATCTAATAATTGTACATTTTAATCTCATAATTTGAATTTTCATAATTATGAAAACAAAAAATCCTAATCATTATTTTATTTTTTACTTTTTAGGACCAATTGTTTAATCTCAAAATGTAAATTTTGAATATAATTTAGATTGTGATTATCCTGGCTGATGTGATTGTCCACAGCATGATGTTTCTGTTGTCATTTGTATTTTGTATTTCATAATTTTGATTAATTCATAATATTGACTCAAAATTTCAACTTATTTTTCATAATTCAAATTGTAATAAATCTCACTTTTATTGTTTGAATATTTTTGTCATTTTATTAAAATTGCATTTTTTCATTAATAATTAGATTTTCTATCATTTCAACTTTTTTATAATGACAGTGTGAGTTGTCAAAATTATAACAAAAGGAAAAAAGTCGTAATTATGGTTTGTCATGATATCAGTTTTAATTTCAACTTTTTGTGATAGTTCCATTTATCTCATAGTTTGATTTTTTATTCCCATAATTAGATTTTTTTGTCATAATTTTGATTTATTAATATAATAATTTTGACATTTTAATCTCACAAATTTGACTTTTTTTCATAATTATGACATTTTGTCATAGTGTTGACTTGAATTTTTAACTTTTTGTCACAATTAGAATTTTAATAATCTAAATTAAAATTTTTGTCTAATGTCAATTTCAATTGTTTCATCACATGATTTGTTTTTTATGTCATAATTATGACATTTGATGAATAATTTAATTTTGACTTTTTATCTTCTAATTATGACGTCATAATTTTTACTTTTTAATATTTTTCGACTTGTCATAATTTCAACTCCAATTTTTTAATCTCAAAATGTCAACTTTTCTGTCATAATTCCAATTTTGTTTAAATTTTGACTTTTTATTCTCATAATTTTGACTTTTTATTTTGTCCTTTGGATGCTTTTTTTCATAATTTTGATTAATTCATAATGTTGTTTTTTTAATCTCAATTTCAACTTTTTTTAAATTGATCTCATCACTTGATTGTTTTAGTCTTGTTTGTCATAATTTCATTTTTTTAATCCAAAAGTTTGAACTTTTGTCATAATTTTTGTACTTTTTATTCTCATAATTTAGATTTTTCATTTCATAATTTTGATTAATTCATAATATTGACTCAACTTATTTGTCATAATTCAAATTGTAATAAATCTCAATTTTATTGTTTGAATATTTTTTTCATTTTATTAAAATTGCATTTTTTTCATTAATAATGAGATTTTCTATCATTTCAACTTTTTTATAATGACAGTATGAGTTGTCAAAATTATAACAAAAGGAAAAAAGTCGTAATTATGGTTTGTCATGATATCAGTTTTAATTTCAATTAGGGCTGTCAAAAGATTAATTGCGCTTAATCGCATCCAAAATAAAAGTTTGTGTTTACATATTATATGTGTGTGTGTACTCTGTTAATTATTATTTATATATAAATACACACACAAGCATGTATATATTTAAGAAAAAATATTATTTTTATATATAAAACATTTATATTTATATATATTATAGATTATATAAATGTATATACAGTATATACATGCAAATATTTCTTAAATATATACATGCTTGTGTGTGTATTTATATATAAATAATAATTAACAGAGCACACACACATATATTATGTAAACACAAACTTTTATTTTGGATGCGATTAATCGCGATTAATCTTTTGACAGCCCTAATTTCAACTTTTTGTGATAATTCCATTTATCTCATTAGTTAGATTTTTTATTCACATAATTCGATTTGTTCTGTCATAATTTTGATTTATTAATATAATAATTTTGACATTTTAATTTCCAAATTTTTTTTTTTATGATTATTAATTTTTTTGTTGACTTATGTCATAATTTTTTTTTTTTTTTACTTTTTTTGGACCAATCTGTTTAATCTCAAAATGTAACCTCCACTTGCCCCCTAGGTTTCGCTGCATCGTGTATCCGTTCCAGCGTAAGCTGACGCAGCATCAGGCCATCATCACCATCGCCTTCATCTGGGCTCTGGCCATCGCCATCATGTGTCCCTCGGCCGTCACGCTGACCGTCTCCCAGGACGTCCTGCACTTCACGGTGGACCGGGACAACATCACCTACCCCCTGTTCACCTGCTGGGAGGCCTGGCCCGACCGCAGCATGAGGAAGATCTACACCACCGTCCTGTTCTCGCACATCTACCTGGCTCCGGTCACTCTCATCGCCATCATGTACACGCGCATCGCCCTCAAGCTGGTCCAGTCCCCCGCCTCCATCCGGGGCGCGCGGGCGGAGGACGAGGGCCGCAGGGTTTCCCGCAGGAAGCTGCGCGTGGTGAACATGCTCCTGATGGTGGCGCTGCTGTTCAGCGTGTCCTGGCTGCCGCTCTGGATCCTCATGATGCTGACCGACTACGGGAACCTGTCGGCCGCTCAGCTGGACCTGGTGGCCGTCTACATCTTCCCCTTCGCCCACTGGCTGGCCTTCTTCAACAGCAGCGTCAACCCCATCGTCTACGGCTACTTCAACGAGAACTTCCGGCGCGGGTTCCAGGCGGCGTTTCAGCTGGGTGTGTGTGTGCTGGAGGAGCCGCCTCAGCCCCGCCGCACCGGCCCCTGGAAACACAACCGCGTGTTCGCGGACGGAGACGGGCCGGACGCTCAGGGGAACGGCCGGAGGGATGAGCCTCGGGATGAGCTGGTGCTGGAGGATCTGGACTGAACCAGCGCATGTGTGTGTGTGTGTGTGTGTGTCACACACCTAACACTGCCACAAAACAAAACATCTCATTGAAGTAAAAAAAAAAAAAGTGTTTTAAAAAGCTATGCTTGTGTTTATAGGCCTGCACACATTCTTCTGATTATATATCAATATCACTAATAATTAAACAATATTACTATTAGGGGTGTAACGGTACACGTATTCGTACCGAATCGTTTCGGTACAGGGCTTTCTGTTCGGTGCGTGTGGTACATTATTGCCTGAAAAAGTCTTAAAACTACGTTTTGTCACACATTAACAGTAGATTTTAACAAAAAAAGACGTGTGAACACAGTCCATGTCAGCCATTTCACAATGAGACGAGCCGCTGGCAGAAGCCCCGCCCATGAGGCGAATTCACATGAAGTGAATGTCACGCGAATGAAGCGAGTAAACTCAAAATGTTCAAGCGTCCAACTACACGCGAATAGCGCGATTTATTGGAGTCATTCACGTCCGGTGTGAACGCCACATTACAGTGCTAATGTTAATGGATTAATCTTGCAAGCTTGATTAAACAATTAAAGCTTGTATTTATTTGGTGGAAAACCACAGCGAGCCCTTAAAGCGCCTCATTATAATTCGTTTTTGATATCATATTTTCAAATTTATTTCCAAATTATGACAGTACGTCATAAGTTTGACTTTTTATCTTAGAGTTATGACTTAAGCTATACTTTTGAACAAAAAAGTTGTCAAAAATTATAAAAGAAGACTTAAATTCTTTAGTCATTATGCCATAATTTTGACTTTTTTCTTATAATTTTGACTTTTCATAATTCCAAATTTTTCTCAGTTTGATTTTTTAATCTCATAATTCTGATTTTTTATTCATAATTATGACATTTTACATACATTTTT
The DNA here is from genome assembly GCF_949357685.1 of Gobio gobio. Classification (NCBI taxonomy): domain Eukaryota; kingdom Metazoa; phylum Chordata; class Actinopteri; order Cypriniformes; family Gobionidae; genus Gobio; species Gobio gobio. Next base: position 23,299 of record NW_027645761.1, read on the forward strand.
ATTTTACATCTAATAATTTTGACATTTTCATCTTATGTTCTTTCATAATTATGACATTTGTTGTTATAAATTAGATTTTTTTAATCTCATAATTATGATTCAGTATGCCATAATTTTGACTTTTTTCTTATAATTATGACTTATTTATTTTTGAAAAATCTACTGTTAGATTTTTTTAATCGCATAATTCAGACTTTTTATTCATAATTATATTTTACATCATTAATCTAATAATTTCGACATTTTAATCTTATGTTCTTTCATAATTATGACATTTGTTGTTATAAATTCGATTTTTTAAATCTCATAATTATGATTTAATATGCTATCATTTTGACAAAAAGTCATCAAACTATAACAAAAGAAAAAAAGACGAATTCTTTTAATCTCATAATTATGATTCAGTATGCCATAATTTTGACTTTTTTCTTATAATTATGACAATGTTTTTTATGTTTTTTGATATCATAATTAGAATTTTTCTTAATAGCATAATTTATATATTAATCTTATAATTTTGACATTTTAATCTCATAAATTCTTCCAATTATGATATATTTTTTACTTTTATTCTCAAAATGTCCATTGTTAATATCATAATTTATTTTGCGTCTTTATTTTGACATGATTTGTTTGCTTGTGTTTTGGCAAAGGGCGTCCATTCGACGTGTCACGAGCTCTTAAAGCTTCTCATAATGGAAAGATGGTTTGCGCATGTTGTGTTTCTAAATGCACATTATAAGCAACTCAAACTCATGTGTAGCGAGACGCTGAAAACACCGGCGGATCATGAGCTGCACGCGTGGAAATCATAGACTGTAAAAAATGATGGACGTAGTGTCCGTGATGTCACCCGTAGGTTTCTGAAGAGTTTTTGAAGCGTAAAGTCGGCCGTCGCCATCTTGGTCATCGCCACAGTTTCTCTTGAAGCCGATGCGGAAGTGACTTAAACTGCAGTTCATGGACTGGCCACTAGAGGAGCAGAATCTCATTGAGCTCATGTTAAAATGGCCAACTTTACAGCAGACGAACACATGTTTACAGTCTGGGACAAACTGTGCTTTTGGTCTGTACGGCCAATTTTGACGACTGTGAGGGGGGAATTTATTTATAACTCATTCATTTACATTATATAAAGCCTTAAAGTTCTGCATAATTAAGGGCGTGGCCACTTTGAGTGACAGGTGGATTGCCGTTTGTCTGCTGTCTGTTATTCGTCAGCTCCGCCCACGTCCCGCCTCTGCGCTTCACATTTAAACACGCAGCGCATGCATTTATTGAATTAAAATACAGCCTGCACGGTTCGATAATCATATTCATCCTGTTCAATTGTGCTTTTTAAAAGTCATGTCCTTTAACAGACGGTGCACGCCTCAGATATGCACATTACATGCACTCATTAAGAACAAGAGAAACTGTGAATGTATTAAAATGTATGATGTGCTAGTGAGGATTGTGCTGATGTTTGCTGTGCTGATCTGGTGTTGTTTGATATGCAGATGTATGTAAAACGATTTGCTCTGTAGAACAAACAGTGTCTCGTTTGCTCCTTTAGAAAAACGCTGACAGGTAATTAGTGAAATCGTGCTGAAAAACTCTCACGTCTGTGACAATGTCTTTATGAGTAACATTTTGTGGGAAAAACTGACAGTTCACAAAACAACAAATATGAGCATTTAAAGCAAAACTCTGGCATATAGACTAATTATCTCTGATGAACGGGCTAGTTGTCACACAAGTCAAGACACAAACAAAAAGCTCAAATTTTCAACGTCATCAATAGCGGGGCATGTTGTCACAGCATTATTAAACTGCATTAAACAGCCTAATAAAGGCTTTGCATTAGAATTTAGATGGTAAAACAACAATGACACAACTGCAATAACGGAGAAGTTTTGTTTTTTTGCCCACAGAAATGGTAAACAATGTATGTGACAACTTGCCCCGACATGAAACGCTTAAAGGATTAGTTCACTTTTAAATAAACTTTTGCTGATAATTTACTCACCCCCATGTCATCCGAGATGTCCATGTCTTTCTCTCTGCAGTCGAAAAGAAATGAAGGTTTTGGATGAAAACATTCCAGGATTGTTCTCCATATAATGGACTTCAATGGGCTCCAAACGGGTCAAGGTCCAAATGACAGTTTCAGTGCAGCTTCAAAGGGCTTTAAACGACACCAGATGATGAATCAGGGTCTGATCTAGACAAACGAACGGTCATTTAAAAAATAAATAAAAAAGTTTAAGTTTTATAAGCACAAATGCTCACCTTGCTCTGTTCTGTGACGTCACGTAATACGCAATTACGTACCAAGTCAGTGTTTACAAGTTGAACGTGCACATACTAAGTCAAACACCGTTTACAAAAGAAGGTAAAACAAGGATGTCGGACGATTTTGAACATCGAGGAGAAGATGAGATGGAGTTTTTCGCCCTGCCTTTTTGAAGTGGAATACAGGAAGGAGGAAGAAATTCGGCAGATGGAAGAGACGCTGTGGCGACACACACCTCTCAAGCATCGGGCAGACGAAGATCTACCGAGAACATGTGGCAAATGCCAACCATTGCCAACAGAGGAAGAGTCTCAATGCGGCTGGAGCGTTAGAATCAGTCATTGAGTCAGCTGGTGAAACCCTGCTTCAATCTCGCTGCATTATCCTTCAGATGAGACGTTAAACTGAGGTTCTGACTCTCTGTGGTCATTAACCCTTAATCGTCCCTTGGGCTCCAGCTGACCCCACTGGACTTTTCCTCCATTTTTTAAAAGTGTTCCCTTCATCTCAGGGCCATGAGACTCGGTGACTTTTCCTAAATAATCTAAACATGCACAAAAAATCTGGGCTTGATTTGGTTGTTCTAAAGGTGTGTAAAAAAAATTTTACCGTTTAAGTCCCTCGGGGTCAGATTGACCACACATTGAAAATGAATGGGAAAGTGTAAAAAATAAAAAAAAATCACTTTTTCTGTAATTTTTTTTTTTACTAAATCCAGTATAAATCTGAAAATGTCCACATTTATATCAAGGTCTGGTCCTAGAGCATAAACACAAAGTAGAACGAACTTCCTGTCTCATACACACACGCACACACACACACACACACACACACACACACACACACACACACACACACACACACACACACACACACACACACACACACACACACACACACACACAAACACACACATGAGTGTGACTGCAACAGAGAGCATTTTTATAGAAACTGGCAAATAAAATCAACAAAACTGGCATAAATCTGAAAGATTTTCATACATAAATGAAGTACTAATACTAGAGCACAAATGCAATATGGAACAAGCATGTTCACTCACACGCACACACACAAACACAAACACAAACACAGGTGTCTGGAGCATTTTTTTGGATTTTTGCAATGAATGGGAAAATGTAAAAAATGCTTTTTTTTTCACTTTGTTTGTAAAAAAAAATCAACTAAATCCAGTATAAATCTGAAAATGTCTACATTTATATCAAGATCTGGTCCTAGAGCATAAACACAAAGTGGAACGAACTTTCTGTCTCATACACACACGCACACACACACACGTGTGTGACTGCAACAGAGAGCATTTTTATAGAAACTGGCAAATAAAATCAACAAAACTGGCATAAATCTGAAAAAATTCCATACATAAATGAAGGACAAATACTAGAGCACAAATGCAACATGGAACAATCATGAGAAAGAGAGGGAAAAGGGCAAATAAAAGAAAGATGAAAGGCAGCTTAACTTTTGCATAACTTCCCTCTGGACCTCTAGTGGATAATGTGGTCATTGCACTTTCTCTTTAACTATAATTCCTAAAGTTTTTCCACAAACCTACAGATGGCGGTATTCTATCCCTAACACATAGAGCAATGTCCAAAAACTATTTATATTTATTTAAGATCATCATTCAAGTGATTTTTTCATTAAAAAATAATTTTTAATGAGCCAATTTATGACATAGTTAAGTATTTGTGCAGTAAATAGGTAAAAAACTACCAAATACCCACAAAAACACAGCATAAATGTATAGTTGAGAAGTAAATAAAAAAAATGATATATAGTTTTCCATGTAAAAAAATTATATTTCCTTATGCTATCGCTCTGTAAAAGTTTGGGGTCTATCTGACCCCAAGGGACTCAAACGTAAACCCTACTTGAGGGGCGATTAAGGGTTAAAAATCCCATCGATAAAGAGTAGGGGTGTAACCCCGGCATCCAGGCCACATTTGCCCATTGGCAAATCCTAATCATCCCCATATACGATTGGCTTCATCACTCTGTCTCCTCTCCACCAATCAGCTGGTGTGTGTGGTGGGCGTTCTGGCACAAAATGGCTGCCGTCTCATCATCAGGTGGTGCTTTACATCGGTGGTGGATGAGGAGATTCCCCCTTTCTATGTATAGCGCTTTTAATGTAACAAATTAATTACCCAACAAAATGGATTCCCATGGAGAGGTGTTTTTTAGTTTGCCCAAAATTAACTGGAGACGCCGTCTGTAATTGACCTATCGGTAAGCCCCTCCCCTCGAACGCAGATGAGCCAATAGCAGTTGAGTATCAGTTGCGCTGGGACCGGGACTCGGACATCTTTAGGTTTCAGCGCCATAGAGAAACATTATCCGAAGCTCTCATCGGTTTGATGGTGTTTATGCTACAAAAATGCTCAAATGTCGTGCCTGAGGTTCTGTAACACTGACTCCTGAGAGGATTTTCTGTTTGTCATATTCTCGTTAAGTTACGATTAAAGTCCCTGCTAACATACAAACCGAAATAACTAACGGTTCTCACATCATGTACACTGTAGGTCAAAAACACATTTCAGTGCCTCTCCATATTAAACTGGTTATATGTAAATTAATGTAATTTTAGATATGTTTAAGGTCTACATTATCTGTCCTACTAAGGAGGACTCTTATTTTGATGGGTATTATAGTGAAAGGAAGAGCTCGCACTCGCAGTTTATCGCAGTTGTTTCGCAGATTTACCAGTTATTAACTGCACCCCCGAAAAGTCATGCGGTCTGTGATTATGTTTGTTTACTGTTAGTTGTGTGAGTGTTTTGTGTAATTTGCTGTGTATGTTAATGCAACGGAGAGTTTGTGAATGAGACGTTAATACGCACTTCTTATGCTTTGTTTGTTCAGCTCTTACAATGATGTTTTTGGAGTGAAAAAGGACATAATAAACCATTAGTAAAGTTTGGCCATCATTCAGACGGGATATTCGCTACATTTTTTTTTACAAGTTTTATAAGCAGTTTAATGTATATATATATATTTTTTTTAAATGACAGATTGTTTCGCTAGATAAGACCCTTATTCATCGTCTGGTGTCGTTTAACCCCTTAACTGTCACCTCCCTTTTTGAGAATAGTCCTGAAAATGCACTTTCCAAACTTAAAGGGCTGCAATTCAAGAATGCGAATAGAATGGAATATAGACCTAAGTTTGGTCTCGTTTTAAAAAATAGACACTCGACACAATAGAAGTGAAAGCATTTCAAAATATGAAAGTATGAAAAGTTATGGAAGTTTAACTTTACTGTAAATGAAAAATACTGTTATCAATATTTTTATTTTATATAAAATATATATTTTACAAAAAAATTTTACTCTAAAATTACTATAAAATGGGCGGCTCTCAGGAGCTCAGAGAACTCGTGATCGGTGGACACCTGTGCAATAAGTCCAAATATTACACTAAATATTCCATGCTCAACTGCTAGTGGGATTATAACAAAGTGGAAGCCATTGGGAACAACAGCAACTCAGCCACAAAGAGCGGGGTCAGCACATGCTGAGGGTCACAGAGCGGGGTCAGCGCATGCTGAGGGTCACAGAGCGGGGTCAGCACATGCTGAGGGTCACAGAGCGGGGTCAGCGCATGCTGAGGGTCACAGAGCGGGGTCAGCACATGCTGAGGGTCACAGAGCGGGGTCAGCGCATGCTGAGGGTCACAGAGCGGGGTCAGCACATGCTGAGGGTCACAGAGTGGGGTCAGCGCATGCTGAGGGTCACAGAGCGGGGTCAGCGCATGCTGAGGGTCACAGAGCGGGGTCAGCGCATGCTGAGGGTCACAGAGCGGGGTCAGCGCATGCTGAGGGTCACAGAGCGGGGTCAGCGCATGCTGAGGGTCACAGAGCGGGGTCAGCGCATGCTGAGGGTCACAGAGCGGGGTCAGCGCATGCTGAGGGTCACAGAGTCAAGAGCTCCAGACCTCCAAACTTCTGTGTCCTTCAGATGAGCTCAAGAACAGTGTGTAGAGCTTCATGGAATGGGTTTCCATGGCCGAGCCACTCATCCAAGCCTTACAGCACCAAGTGCAATGCAAAGCGTGGGATGCAGTGGGGTAAAGTGTGCCGCCACTGGACTCTAGAGCACTGGAGACGTGTTCTCTGAGTGACCAATCACACTTCTCTGTCTGGACAAGTCTGGGTTTGGCGGTTGCCAGGGGAACGGGACTTGCCTGACTGTATTGTGCCAAGTGTAAAGTTTGGTGGAGGGGGGATTATGGGGTGGGGTTGTTTACACAATATAGTGTATGTTACGACAAACTCTCTATCTCTATCTAAACATAAGACTGAAAATTACTACTAATTCTGCCTAGTAAATAATAATACAAATTAATATAAGGGGAAACATAAACATGTGAAGAGATTATTTTTGAAACAACATGTTTTTGGTTTGTATTATCAATCTGATTTTGTGTAATTCAGTCGAATAGGGTGGGATGTTTCAGACACAAAGCACAAATCCACTGATAATACTTACTGATGATTTCCCTGAAGGCGAAGGCGCCTGGAAACATGACAAAACATGGACATCCAGTCAAACCCAAGTAGAGAAATGGTTTAAAATGCACTCCATGTTCAGATATTATGATAGAATATCCCATAATAGCAGATGCTGCAGATACCAGAGCTATATTTTAACCCCGTACGGTGTTTAATTGCACTCGTTGGGACTTCATTAAGCCCTGCTGGCATTTTGTAGAAGAGCTGAACTCTGTTTCCGTCTTGTTTCTTCCTACACGAATTGTGTAGGAAAAGATCTTTGTAAGATACACTAATGAGGACGAATGTTTATTCATAGTCTGTGTTAAAAATGAGCTGCTATAAGCACCTTATCAAAGCGTCCTGGTGAAATCACAGTACGCTCAGCAGCTCTGGGTAATCCGGTGTAATTGGCTTAGCACTAAACTCCCGTCTCTCCCACCCGCCGCTCTCTGAGAGTGTGTGTTTGTGTTTGGATCAGAGAGCGTCCTTCTCACACACACTGACATTTACACACGGTGATGTGCTAACCGGCATACGGAGGAAATGAGCCGGACATGTGAAGGTCAGCGTGTCGAGAGCCGCTGGGATACACACTCAATCACACACAGGCCATATCGAGGACTCAGACTCCAGAGAGGAGAAGATACAACAGGAGGAGCTTCACCTGCAGATGAGAAGGACTGGACCATCAGAGGGACCATAATTACCACTGCACACACATAAAACAGCCTGAGACAGACAGACAGACAGACAGACAGACAGATAGATAGATAGATAGATAGATAGATAGATAGATAGATAGATAGATAGATAGATAGATAGATAGATATACAGACAGACAGACAGACAGATAGACAGACAGACAGACAGACAGATAGATATACAGATATACAGACAGACAGACAGACAGACAGACAGACAGACAGACAGACAGACAGATATACAGATATACAGACAGACAGACAGACAGACAGATATACAGATATACAGACAGACAGACAGACAGACAGATAGATATACAGATATACAGACAGACAGACAGATAGATATACAGATATACAGACAGACAGACAGACAGACAGATAGATAGATATACAGATATACAGACAGACAGACAGACAGATAGATATACAGACAGACAGACAGACAGACAGACAGACAGACAGACAGACAGACAGATAGATAGATAGATAGATAGATAGATAGATAGATAGATAGATAGATAGATAGATAGATAGATAGATAGATAGATAGATAGATAGATAGATAGATAGATAGATAGATAGATAGATAGATAGATAGATATACAGACAGATAGACAGATAGATAGATAGATAGATAGATAGATAGATAGATAGATAGATAGATAGATAGATAGATAGATAGATAGATAGATAGATAGATAGATAGATAGATAGATAGATAGATAGATAGATAGATAGATAGAGAGACAGACAGACAGACAGACAGACAGACAGACAGACAGACAGACAGACAGACAGACAGACAGACAGATAGATAGATAGATAGATAGATAGATATACAGACAGACAGACAGATAGATAGACAGACAGACAGATAGATATACAGATATACAGACAGACAGACAGACAGACAGACAGACAGACAGACAGATAGATAGATAGATAGATAGATAGATAGATAGATAGATAGATAGATAGATAGATAGATAGATAGATAGATAGATAGATATACAGACAGACAGACAGATAGATAGACAGACAGACAGACAGACAGATAGATATACAGATATACAGACAGACAGACAGACAGACAGATAGACAGATCGATAGATAGATAGATAGATAGATAGATAGATAGATAGATAGATAGATAGATAGATAGATAGATAGATAGATAGATAGATAGATAGATAGATAGATAGATAGATAGACTGACAGATAGACAGATAGACAGATAGATAATAGATAGATAGATAGATAGATAGATAGATAGATAGATAGATAGATAGATAGATAGATAGATAGATAGATAGATAGATAGATAGATAGATAGATAGATAGATAGATAGATAGATAGACAGACGAATAGACAGGCAGGCGGAAAGATAGACAGACAAACAGAGGGATAGATATACAGACAGACAAACAGACGGATAGACAGACAGACAGACTGATAGACAGACAAACAGAGGGATAGATATACAGACAGACAGACGAATAGACAGACAGACGGATAGATAGACAGACGAATAGACAGACAGGAGGATAGATAGACAGACAGACAGACGAATAGACAGACAGGCGGATAGATAGACCGACAGATGGATAGATAGACAGACAGACAGACGAATAGACAGACAGACAGGCGGATAGATAGACAGACGAACAGACAGACAGATGGATAGACAGACAGACAGACTGATAGACAGACAGACAAAGGGATAGATATACAGACAGACGGATAGATAGACAGGCGGATAGATATGCAGATAGATAGACAGAGGGATAGACATACAGACAGACGGATAGATAGACAGGCGGATGGATAGACAGACAGATAGACGGATAGATAGATAGACAGGCAGATAGATAGACAGACAGACAGACGAATAGACAGACAAGCGGATAGATAGACAGACAGACAGATGAATAGACAGACAGGCGAATAGATAGATAGACAGGCGGATAGATAGCCAGACAGACAGATAGACAGACAGACAGACAGACAGAGGGATATGTATACAGACCGACAGACGAATAGACAGACAGGCGGATAGATAGATAGACAGGCAGATAGAGAGACAGACAGACAGAGGGATAGATATACAGACAGACAGACGAATAGACAGACAGACGGATAGACAGATTGACAGGCGGATAGATAGACAGACGGATAGATAGACAGGCGGATGGATAGACAGACAGATAGACGGATAGATAGATAGACAGGCGGATAGATAGACAGACAGATGGATAGATATACAGAAAGACAGACGAATAGACAGACGGATAGACAGATTGACAGGCGGATAGATAGACAGACAGGCAGATAGATAGACAGACAGAGGGATAGACATACAGACAGACGGATAGATAGACAGGCGGATGGATAGACAGACAGATAGATAGATAGACAGGCGGATAGATAGACAGACAGACAGAGGAATAGACAGACAAGCGGATAGATAGACAGATAGACAGATGAATAGACAGACAGGCGGATAGATAGACAGACAGGCGGATAGATAGCCAGACAGACAGATAGACAGACAGACAGAGGGATACATATACAGACAAACAAATGAATAGACAGACAGGCGGATAGATAGATAGACAGGAAGATAGAGAGACAGACAGACAGAGGGATAGATATACAGACAGACGAATAGACAGACAGACGGATAGACAGATTGACAGGCGGATAGATAGACAGACGGATAGACAGACAGACAGATAGGCGGATAGATCGACAGACAGAGGGATAGATATACAGACAGACAGATATACAGGCAGACGGATAGACAGATATATAGACAGACAGATATACAGGCAGACGGATAGACAGACATATAGACAGACTTATAGACAGACAGAGGGATAGATATACAGACAGACAGACAGACAGACGAATAGACAGACAGATAGATAGACAGACGGATAGACAGACAGACATATAGACAGACAGATAGATAGACAGACGAATAGACAGACAGACATATAGACAGACAGACATATAGACAGACAGATAGATAGACAGGCGGACAGACAGACAGATAAAGCATCAGTCTGGTGAACTTTGACAGATATCCTCTCTCTCTCTCTCTCCTCAGAGGATCAGTGTGTGATTATTGGCTTAGCTTCTCCTCCTCAGCCTTCAGTGAGTGAGTGAGTGAGTGAGTCCGTCAGTGGTTTAGAGGAGAGCAGCCAGAATGAGCTTCAGCATGAGCTTCAGCACGAGCTTCAGCACGGAGGAGAGAGGCCGAGACAACACGCCAGACTACAGACTTTACTTCAGTAAGTGTCTTCAGCTCATACTGACAGATCTCACTAGAGTTACACTGGATATGTGTTTAATCGACATTCAGAGAACTTCAGAGAGTCTTAATATAGTAGATCAAATATTAAACTCACAGTCTTCCATATGTCCAATATCACTCTCCACTGTTAGACTCATCAAGTCCTGATTAATAATCTTGATCTAGAACTTGACTAAAGACGGTTTCAGATTAAAAATGCTTCTGTAAATTACACAAGCATATTCACTTTATAAACGCTACAGAGTTTAAAGGATCCGTGTAGCAGCATTTTACTGTCTTTATATTTGCGCATATATATTTAGTCTTCTTCTTTTAATACATGGACAGAACAGTGAAACACAAACACACTCACACACACACACACACGCACGCACACTCACACAGTTACACACAAATACACTCACACACACACACACACACTTACTCACTCACACACACACACTCACTCACACTCACACAACGCACACTCACGAACACACAAACACACACGTACACTCACTCACTCACTCACACACTCACTCACACTCACACACACACACAACGCACACTCACGAACACACAAACACACACGTACACTCACTCACTCACTCACTCACTCACTCACACACACACACACACTCACTCACACACTCACACACTCACTCACACACACTCTCACACACACACACACACACTTACTCACTCACACACACACACACAACGCACACTCACGAACGCACAAACACATACGTTCACTCACTCACTCTCTCACTCACTCACTCACTCACTCACTCACTCACTCACTCACACACACACACACTCACACACACACACACACACACACACACACACACACACACACACACAACGCACACTCACGAACGCACAAACACATACGTTCACTCACTCACTCT
>NW_027645761.1:55000-67610 GCF_949357685.1 Gobio gobio
TCTTAAGGGCCGGAGCTGATTAAACGTGTTGAAGGTCCAGTTCAGTCCAGACTTCCTCTCAGCGGTTCCACTGAAGCACGGACGCCATTTTGTATCATCATGAGCCTTTCAAAAGATCAAAAATATCCCGTTTGTGTTCTGAGAGATATCTTCTGCTTTACAGTCGATCTGCATCTGCACTCTTAGATAAAAAGTTAAATGGGGAACTCTACGGTTCTCGACTCCATTTTAAAGAACCCTTTAAAGGGGCGGTCTAACGCTATTTCCTGCATTCTGCCTCATTCAGTTTTGAAAAATGCTATAAAGTGGGCGTGGTTTAGCGGCGGAGGAGGACGAGGAGAGACTGACAGCACATCAACAGCTTCTGATTCAGACCATTTTCTTTCGCTCTCATTAAAAGCATCAAAGCTTCCCACAAACGCTGCAAATGACCATTAAGTTACACGCAACACAATACACACATGGTTTATATGTGTATACATATACAGTGAGGAAAACACCTGTCCAATACCATCATCGTAGGTGCATGTCCACTGTGAGAGACAATCTAAAAATAACAAAATCCAGAAATCACAATGTATGATTTTTTAACGATTTATTTGTATGATACAGCTGCAAATAAGTATTTGAACACCTGAGAAAATCAATGTTAATATTTGGTACAGTAGCCTTTGTTTGCAATTCCAGAGGTCAAAGGTTTCCTGTAGTTTTTCAGCAGGTTTGCACTGCAGGAGGGATTTTGGCACAGATCTTCTCTAGATCAGTCCGGTTTCTGGCCTGAGTTTGAGCTCCTCCAAAGATTCTCTATTGGGTTTAGGTCTGGAGACTGGCTAGGCCACGCCAGAACCTTGATATGCTTCTTATACCCCTTTTCCACCAAAGCAGAGCCAGAGCTAGATCGGAGCCAGAGCCTAGTTTCAAATCGGTTCTTTGTGTTTCCACACCCAAAGCCCAGCTCCGAGCCAGAAGAAGTGGTTCTTAAGTAGCACCAAAACATTGCTGGGCTAGAACAGGGCTAGAAGTAAGAACCGATTACATCAGGCGCTGGGGGCGGAGTCAACAAGACCAACACACACTTGAGATCCGCCATTGTTGAAATAGCAGCTAATGGAGCTAACAGCTGCTGCTCGTTTGTAATCTCCGTCTATACAAATGACGGCGAACTGCATGAATGCGTTGGATTTGCTGTGTTTTCGTTGTGTTTTGATGCCGATGTAGGATCGTAAAGCCGTGTGAATCAATAGTAACGCAACGTTTGCATTGTTGATGGAAGGCTTGTTCGCAGCGGTGCTGTGGTGTGTGTGTGTGTGTGTTTCCCGCTGCCCAGGGTTGCCAGGTTTTCACAACAAAACCCGCCCAATTGCTACTCAAAACAAGCCCAATCGCGTTCCAGGGGGGGATTCCCCAGTAAAAATCACATTTGGGGGTAAAATATGTGTTTTTGGCATGGTTGCCTACTAAAATTCGCATTCCCGGGGCTAAATATCACATAATTGGGGTCGCCTCATCCCGCGGACATGAAAAAACAGCCCGCGGCAAAACCACAGACTTAGCAACATTGCCGCTGCCTCGCTAGCGTTGCTGAGAAAGATGAGGCGTATACAGTGACGTAAGACATGGCTCTGTTGTGGCTCTCAGCATGTGGAAAAGCAAACCGGTTCTTAGAAGCTCCTCAGTCGAACCAACTATGAACTGGGACTAGCTCTGGCTCTGAATTAGCTCTAGCACTGCCTTGGTGGAAAAGGGGTATTACAGAGCCACTCCTTGGTTCTCCTGGCTGTGTGCTTCGGGTCATTGTCATGTTGGATGACCCACCCTCGACCCATCTTCAATGCTGAGGGAAGGAGGTTGTTCCCCAAAATCTCGCAATACATGGCGCCGGTCATCCTCTCCTTAATACAGTGCAGTCGCCCTGTCCCATGTGCAGAAAAACACCCCCACAGCATGATGCTGCCACCCCCATGCTTCACAGTAGGGATGGTGTTCTTGGGATGGTCCTCATCATTCTTCTTCCTCCGAACATGTTTAGTGGAATTATGACCAAAAAGTTCTATTTTGGTCTCATCTGACCACATGACTTTCTCCCATGAGTCCTCTGGATCATCCAAATGGTCATTGGCAAACTTAAGACGGGCCTGGACATGTGCTGGTTTAAGCAGGAGAACCTTCCGTGCCATGCATGATTTCACACCATGACGTCTTAGTGTATGACCAACAGTAACCTTGGAAACGGTGGTCCGGCCCTTTTCAGGTCATTGAGCAGCTCCTCTCGTGTAGTTCTGGGCTGATTTCTCCCCTTTCTTAGGATCATTGAGACCCCACGAGGTGAGATCTTTCACGGAGCCCCAGTCCGAGGGAGATTGACAGTCATGTTTAGCTTCTTCCATATTCTAATGATTGCTCCAACAGTGGAGCTTTTTTCACCAAGCTGCTTGGCAATTTCCCCGTAGCACTTTCCAGCCTTGTAGAGGTGTAAAATTTTGTCTCTAGTGTGTTTGGACAGCTCTTTGGTCTTGGCCATGTTAGTAATTGGACTCTTACTGATTGTATGGGATGGACAGGTGTCTTTATGCAGATACCACCTCAAACAGGAGCATCTAATTTAGGATAATAAATGGAGTGGAGGTGGACATTTTAAAGGCAGACTAACAGGTCTCTGAGGGTCAGAATTCTAGCGGATAGACAGGTGTTCAAATACTTATTTGCAGCTGTATCATACAAATAAATAGTTAAAAAATCATACATTGATTTCTGGATTTTTTATTTAGATTATGTCTCTCACAGTGGACATGCACCTACGAGGACAATTTCAGACCCTCCATGATTTCTAAGTGGGAGAACTTGCAAAATAGCAGGGGGTTCAAATACTTATTTTCCTCACTGTATATCCTGTGACAGCTACAATTCAACAATTAAATGCACAGCCGTTCGCAATTTGTTCTGTGCATCAAAAATATATATGAACCCGCTGTTGCCTAACTTTGATAACTTTTGAGGCTTATTTAGTGGAGTTTTTATAAGCTGTTTGGTCGATTAAATGGCCGTAAACTCTGAAATCTTCCTCTGGTTTCTCCAGATCGCCACTAAAGATCCCCTCAATCCACTGAAGCAGGACCTGAAGAAAGGGAATCTGCGTTACGTCAGCAACGTCTTTCCTCACAAGGGCTACATCTGGAACTATGGAGCGATTCCTCAGGTTTGTGTCCACATCCAACAGCTCATCCAGACGCTTAGAAGTGACCCATGCAGAATTAAAGTGTGGGAAACTCCAGGGAAAAGAGAGGTGGATGCCTGAAGGAGTTCAGAGAGAGACATGGCATGCATGTTTAGATGCCAACCCAAGCACACACACAGATTTGTCCCGAGGCATTGCTGAGGGGCTGTTATCAGCAGCAGCAGAACTCACCTCGGTCACATGATCAGTGTGTGTGTGTGTCCGGATGAATGACATGCTCAGATATGGATGGATGGACGGTTCATTTCTCATCTTTTCCAGACGTGGGAGGATCCAGGACACAGGGATGGAGACACAGGCTGCTGCGGAGATAACGATCCCATCGACATCTGTGACATTGGGAATAAGGTAAAGACCAGAGTCAGACTCATTCAACCCTCAGAACGGATGATTAAAAATAAAAATTAACATCAGAAACTAAATTAAAGAAGTATTATAACAGTAGGCTACATAACACACTTATTTAATATACATATATACTTAAAAATAAAAATTTAATTAACATCAGAAACTACATAATATTATAATAGTATAATATTATAATAGTAAATAACACACTTAATTAAATATTATATATACATATATGATTTAAAATTAAAATAAAAAATATTATTATAGTAAATAACACACTTAAAAACATTTTTTATTTAAAATATATTAAATTAACATAAAATACTAAATAAATTCATTATAATAATAGTAAATAGCACTTATATATAATATTATTAAATATGATATATATATATATAATGTAAAAAATTAGATCAACATCAGACACTACATAAAAAATATTATAATGGTAAATAACGCACTTTAAATTATTAAATTAACATTATATACTAAATACATTCATTTATAAGAGTAAATAACAGTTATTTATAATATTATTAAATATGATATATATTAATATAAATACTGTATAAATATGATACATAATATTTAATATAAATACCATATATAAATATAAAAATTATATTATTAAATTATATATATTCATATAAATACTGTATGAATGATAATTTAAATACTATATATAAATATATTATTAAATATTATATATATATAAATAGTGTATATGAATATGATACATATTGTTTAATATAAAACCATATATAAATATTATATTATTAATTAAGATATATATTAATATAAATATTGTATAAATATGATATATAATATTTAATATAAATACCATATATATTAAATATGATCTCTATGCATATAAATACTGTATGAATATGATATATATTTAATATAAATACCATATATAAATATTATTAAATTATCTATAAGCATATAAATACTGTATGAATATGATATATAATATAAATACTATATAAAGGTTATATTATTAAATATGATATATATTAATATAAATACTGTATGAATATAAAATAAATACCATATATAAATATTATATATATAATATTATAATTATTTTATATTTACACATATATATTATTTATATCATATTTAATAATATATAGTGTTACTATTATTATAACTATTTAATTTAGTATGGTGTTGAATTAATTTCATTTATTACATATAATTAAAAATAAAAATTACATTAAATTAATTCAACATCAGATACTAAATTAAACAATTAAAATAGAAAATAACTAAATTTATAAAGATATATATCATTATATTATTATATATTTATTATATACTATTATTATAACTATTTATTTTAGTATATGGTGTTGAATTAATTTCATTTAATTACATTTTTATTTTTTATTACATATAATTAAAAATAAAATTACATTAAATTAATTCAACATCAGATACTAAATTAAACAATTAAAATAGAAAATAACTAAATTTATAAAGATATATATCATATTATATTATTATATATTTATTATATACTGTATATAAAATTAAACATAAATAAATCATCAGATAATAAATTAAATAATTATAATAATAGTAAATAACACTTTAAAGTTTACACAATTATAATAGTTATAAATAAAATGAAATCAGCAGACGACGCTAAATTAAATAAAGCACAAGCAATGGAAATCAGACTAATAAACGTATCATCTTAAAGTCTATAGTTGTGAGTTTTCCATGTGTAAGTGTTTTATCCGCAGGAAACGGATGGTGTGTTGTGTAAAAGCTCCATTAAAGGGTTAGTTCACCCAAAAATGTAAATTGTGTCATTAATTCCTCACCCTCATGTGGTTGGACACCCGTCAGACCTCCGTTCATCTTCAGACACAAATGAAGATATTTTAGTGTAAATCTGATGCTGAGAAAGGCTTCAGATAGGCCTCCATTGGCATTCAGTACATTTACACTCACAAGACCCATAAAAGGCACTAAAAACGCCGTTACAAAGTCCATCTCACCACAGTGACTCTACAATAATCTTACGATGCGACGACAATAGTTTTTGTGTGCAAAAAAAATCTAAATAACACCTTTATCCAGCTTGTTCTTGTCTTCCGTGTGTGTCTCCACGACGCATGCGCGAGAATATGAGCAGATCCGGCGTTCGGGAATCCATGAAATGCCACTTAAGCCCCATTTTGAGAACTACGCCGAGACCTAAAGCACGATCAATGTAGAATTCAACAGCTGAGACACGCGCGTCTTCCTCTGCTCGTAAACAAATCTCTTCTGGGTCATGTGTCCGAACGCCGGATCTGCTCATATTCTCACGCATGCGTCGTGGAGGAACACGGAAGACAAGAACAAGTTGGATAAAGGTGTTATTTAGATTTTTTTTGCGCACAAAAACTATTGTCGTCGCATCGTAAAATGATTGTAGAGTCACTGTGGTGAGATGGACTTTGTAACGGCGTTTTTAGTGCCTTTTATGGGTCTTGTGAGTGTAAATGTACTGAATGCCAATGGAGGCCTATCTGAAGCCTTTCTCAGCATCAGATTTACACTAAAATATCTTCATTTGTGTCTGAAGATGAACGGAGGTCTGACGGGTGTCCAACCACATGAGGGTGAGGAATTAATGACAGAATTTTCATTTTTGGGTGAACTAACCCTTTAAGCCTCGGCCATGTTTGATTTGTGTGGTCAAACCCCTTCACACTTCCACCTGAGCGAATCCCGTTCTCCGTGTGTGTGTGTGTGTGTGTGTGTGTGTGTGTGTCAGGTCTGCTCCCGAGGGGAAGTCATCCGAGTGAAGGTGTTGGGGACTCTGGCGCTCATAGACGAAGGAGAAACCGACTGGAAAGTCATCGTTATAAACGTGGAGGACCCAGAGGCGGAAGACTTCAACGGTTTGAGACCTTTCCCGTCTGCATCTGTAATGAGTGCCATGTTAAATCTCAGCCGCTTCTGTCTTCACAGACATCGAGGACGTCCGCAGACTCAGGCCCGGGTTCCTGCAGGCCACGCTGGATTGGTTCAGGATGTATAAAGTGCCTGATGGGAAGACAGAAAACCAATTCGCCTTCAATGGTGAATTCAAGAACAGGGTAAATTGACAGGATAAGACATGACATTTGATTAATGACTTCTCCCTGAAGGCTAATAATGAACATATTTTTCTCACCATGTCATCAAGGCAACAATATTCAATTTTAATTAAATTTTCAAAACATTCAGAAGGTCAACTCGCATTTTGGTAGAAAACATCATCAGTGAAAAAGATGCACTGCTGGTGGACCGACCAACCACAACACCCTAGCAACCGCATAGCAACCACTCAAAACACCTTAGAAACTGCATGGCGTTAACACAGAAAACACAATAAATGTTTATAAAAACATAAAATGTTTTTTTTTTTTATTATCAAATATACTATATCTTTAAAGAAATATTTTTTCAGTAGTTTTTCACTGCTTTAAAAATGAGCAAATGTACTATATATATTTTTAAATGTTTTTAAATGTTTATTTTGAGTAAAAATACTAAATCATTTTTTTTTATGGTTTAAAATTTTGTAAACATTCTATTTATTTTCTTAAATGTTTAAAAATGCTTATTTTTATAAATATAAATAAATATATTAAATATGTTTTATTTTTAAATGCATTAAAAATTAGCAAAAGTAATATTTTTTTATATTGTAAAATACTTTTAGTAAATATACTATTTTATTTTTAAATATTAGCAAACATTCTTAAATGGTTTAAAAATATTTCTATTTTATTTTTAGTAAATATTTTTAAATGCTTTAAAATAAATAAATATACTATATATTTTCATAAATAAATAAAAAAATATTTTAACTAAATACACTAAATATTTTTTAATGATTTTAAAATAAATAAATATAGTATATATGTTCTTAAATGTTTTAAAATGTTTATTTTTTAATAAACATACTAAACTTTATTTTTAAATGCTTTGTGTAAATATAGTATATATTAAATGTTTAAAAAAAATATTTTAGTAAATATACTAAATATTTTTTAATGCTTTGAAAGTTAGCAAATTTTTTTAAATGTTTATTTTTAGTAAATATCCTATATTTTATTGTAAAATGTTTGATCTACTATATATTTTATAAGTATTTTAAAGAGTTAATTTTATACTATTTTTATTTTTGAATGCTTTTAAAAATTTGAATATACTATATTTTTTCTTAAAAAACTTTAAAATGTTTTATCTACCGGTATTTTAAAGTGTTTCTTTTTTAGTAAATATATTTTTTATAGAAAAAATAATATATTTTTAATATTGTAAAATACTTTTAGTAAATATACTATTTTTATTTTTTACATATTTTATAAAATTTACAAACATTCTTAAATTTATTAAATTATTTTTAATAAATATAAAAAATATATATATATTTTTAAATGCTTTAAAAATGTGTAAATATACAATATATTTTCTTGAATGCTTTAATAAATGTTTATTTTTAATAAATACACTAAATAGCAAATATATATGCTTTAAATGTTTTAAAATGATTAGTTTTAGTAAAAAAAAAAAAAAGCAAATATAAGATAAATATTTTGTAATGTTTTAAAATGTCTTCTCCTTTCTGTTGTGCAGGATTTTGCCATTAAAACGGTAAAGGACACTCATAGTTTCTGGAAAGCTCTGATCTCCCAGAAGACGGATGCGGGAGAACTCAACTGGTGAGACGCCGTCCGTCTATAATTATAATCTTTAATAATTATATCTAATCTTTATAATCGACACAGAACCACTCAGACGACTCATTCAGCTCAATCACGAGATCTTGAGAACCACTCAGAGTCTGTGATGCTGCACTAAAAACTTACACTTCATATTTCTAATTTACTTGAATAGCATTGTAGTTTTCTTTTAATATACACTTCACAAAAGAATCAGGCATAAGATTATGACCGGTGAAGTGAATAACACTGATGATCTCTGTTAGTGGGTGGGATATATTCGGCAGCAAGTGAACATTTCGTCCTCAGAGTTGATGCGTTAGAAGCAGGAGAAATGGGCAAGCGATACACACTCTGAATCAGGGTTTCTGCAGGTTTCACCAAGTCAAATTTAAGACTTTTTAAGACCATTATGAATGAAATTTAAGACCTATAAAGGAAATGCAGTCACAAAATTACTTGCAAAGTAAATTTATTTATTCAAATTGAACAAATCGATAAACTTGTATCGATAAACTTGCACTTCCCCATAGCTCAATCCCACCAGGATATTTTTGGGGTGATTTTTGAGATCAAAATGACTGAATTTGTAATTTGCAGAAATTTAAGGATACCAAATTTACTGTATTATGTATTATGTTAGATTCACAATAGTCACACATGACAATAGAATAAACAAAATGCATAAATCTTGTTCAGTTTGGTATCTTGCCATTATTTTGCGGTGAAATTACGAATTATGCAGGATCTCAAAAAATGCATTGTTGATTTTTCATTGTATTTAGTAATCGCGGAGATGCGAAAACTGGAGGACTATTATCTGAAGAATAAAATCAGTTTTATGTGTCTGCGGTACAATCCGAAAGAGACTCCCGCCAATAACACGAAAGCTGATTGGCTGCAATATAAGATGCATGTTAGTCTCATTTGTAGTCGTTATACAGCAAATTATATTTGGACTAGCGAAAGAAAGAACTACAACACCCAGAATTAAAAAACAAAACAAAAAAACATTCTAAAGCGCTGCGGGAGCATTTCAATGAGCATTAGTAGTGGGCGTAGGAAAATTAAGACCTGTTTAAAATGATTTAAGACCTAGAACTCAATACTTCTGCGAATTTAAGACTTTTTAAGGCCTAAAATTTTGATTTTGAAATTCTAGACTTTTTTAGACTTTTTAAGACCTCGCGGAAACCCTGTGAATACACACTCATAGTGATTGCTTTTCTTTTAATATACACTTCAGGAAAGTATATGCATTGCTTTTGGCCATTTGAGCTTCATGCAACAGGAACTCAATATGGAGCAGGCGTTCTCTCTAAACAAACATTTAGATCAAATTGTAGACATTAGACCCGCCGCCACGCTGTGATTGAAAACCGTGTCGTCCAGCTTTTCAAAGCGGTTCCACTGATTTGAGATCAGATATTAGATTTCAACAGCTTTGGGTTGGTTTAGTTTCTGCTTTGTCTCCAACATCTGTCCCTCAGTGTGAACAGCTGTGTCTCCTCCAGTCCCTTCTGCTGCTCCCGCGCCCAAGCCAAAGCCATTGTCGATTCAGTGAGTGTTTTCTATCAGCTCTTCTGTCACACACACACACACACACACACACACACACAGAATTACAACGCCGTCTCGCCGGAGCATGGAGGCTTTGGGGGACTTTTGAGCATAATGAACTGCTGATTGCATTCTTCTCAAACAACGCCAGGGGTCTGTTTGGATTAATAATCACGCAAATGCAAATGATATAAAATCACTTTGACTGAAGAGTGCGAATAATGCACTGGGAGTTTAATCCTCTTGTCAGTTTGTCATTTCACTTTTAAAAAGCCATTAAAAGTCTCACGCAAAAATGAAATGTCAGACATTTACTCGCCCTCGAGTCATTTAATAAAGTCGAAACTGGGGAAAAGCTTTAGAAAAGTAGAGTTAACGTCACATTTTCATGCACTCTCAAACATGCTGGGTTAAAAATAACCCAAGTAGGGTTAACCCAACGGTTTGGTTTGTTTTAACCCAACGGTTTGGGTTGTTTTAGCCCAGCGAATTGGGTTCTTTTAACCCAGCGGATTGGGTTGTTTTAGCCCAGTGAATGGGCTGTTTTAACCCAGTGAATGGGCTGTTTTAACCCAGCGGATTGGGTTGTTTTAGCCGAGTGAATGGGCTGTTTTAACCCAGTGAATGGGCTGTTTTAACCCAGCGGATTGGGTTGTTTTAGCCCAGTGAATGGGCTGTTTTAACCCAGTGAATGGGCTGTTTTAACCCAGTGAATGGGCTGTTTTAACCCAGTGAATGGGCTGTTTTAACCCAGCGGATTGGGTTGTTTTAACCCAGTGAATGGGCTGTTTTAACCCAGTGAATGGGCTGTTTTAACCCAGCGGATTGGGTTGTTTTAACCCAGTGAATGGGCTGTTTTAACCCAGTGAATGGGCTGTTTTAACCCAGCGGATTGGGTTGTTTTAGCCCAGTGAATGGGCTGTTTTAACCCAGTGAATGGGCTGTTTTAACCCAGTGAATGGGCTGTTTTAACCCAGCGGATTGGGTTGTTTTAACCCAGTGAATGGGCTGTTTTAACCCAGTGAATGGGCTGTTTTAACCCAGCGGATTGGGTTGTTTTAACCCAGTGAATGGGCTGTTTTAACCCAGTGAATGGGCTGTTTTAACCCAGGGATTGGGTTGTTTTAGCCCAGTGAATGGGCTGTTTTAACCCAGTGAATGGGCTGTTTTAACCCAGTGAATGGGCTGTTTTAACCCAGTGAATGGGCTGTTTTAACCCAGTGAATGGGCTGTTTGAACCCAGCGATTGGGTTGTTTTAACCCAGCTGTTTGGGTTGTTTTAGACCAGCGGTTGGGTTGTTTTAACCCAGCAAATGGGTTGTTTTAAACCCAACGAATGGGTTGTTTTAACCCAGCGAATGGGTTGTTTTAACCCAGGGATTGGGTTGTTTTAACCCAGGGAATGGGTTATTTTAACCCAGCGAATGGGTTGTTTTACCCAGGGATTGGGTTGTTTTAACCCAGCGAATGGGTTTTTTTAACCCAGGATTGGGTTGTTTTAACCCAGCAAATGGGTTGTTTTAACCCAGCGGATTGGGTTGTTTTAACCCAGCGAACGGGTTGTTTTAACCCAGTGAATGGGTTTTTTTAACCCAGTGGTTTCGGATGTTTTAGCCCAGCGGTTTGGGTTGTTTAACCCAGCGGATTGGGTTGTTTTAACCCAGCGAACGGGTTGTTTTAACCAGTGAACGGTTGTTTTAACCCAGTGGTTTCGGATGTTTTAGCCCAGCGGTTTGGGTTGTTTGTAACCCAGCGGATTGGGTTGTTTTAACCCAGCGGATTGGGTTGTTTTAACCCAGCGGATCGGGTTGTTTTAACCCAGCGAATGGGCTTTTTTAACCCAGCGAATGGGTTGTTTTAACCTAGGGATTGGGTTGTTTAACCCAGCGAATGGGCTGTTTTAACCCAGCGATTGGGTTGTTTTAACCCAGCTGTTTGGGTTGTTTTAGACCAGCGGTTGGGTTGTTTTAACCCAGCGGTTTGGGATGTTTTAGCCCAGCGGTTTGGGTTGTTTTAACCCAGCGGATTGGGTTGTTTTAGCCCAGCGGTTTGGGTTGTTTTAGCCCAGTGGATTGGGTTGTTTTAACCCAGCGGATTGGGTTGTTTAACCCAGCGGATCGGGTTGTTTTAACCCAGCAAATGGGCTTTTTTTAACCCCAGCGAATGGGTTGTTTAACCCAGGGATTTGGGTTGTTTTAACCCAGTGAATGGGCTTGTTTTAGACCAGCGGTTGGGTTGTTTTAACCCAGCGGTTTGGGTTGTTTAACCCAGTGAAATGGGCTGTTTTAACCCAGCGATTGGGTTGTTTTAACCCAGCTGTTTGGGTTGTTTTAGACCAGCGGTTGGGTTGTTTTAACCCAGCAAATGGGTTGTTTAACCCAACGAATGGGTTGTTTTAACCCAGCGAATGGGTTGTTTTAACCCAGCGATTGGGTTGTTTTAACCCAGCGAATGGGTTGTTTTAACCCAGCGAACGGGTTGTTTTGACACAGTAAATGGGATGTTTTAACCCAGTGAATGGGTTGTTTTAACCCAGCGGTTGGGTTAAATGTTTGCTTA
Organism: Gobio gobio; assembly: GCF_949357685.1. Taxonomy (NCBI): domain Eukaryota; kingdom Metazoa; phylum Chordata; class Actinopteri; order Cypriniformes; family Gobionidae; genus Gobio; species Gobio gobio. The sequence goes on from NW_027645761.1 coordinate 67,418, forward strand.
AAACAACCCAATTGCTGGGTTTGTCCATTTTCAACCAAAACAATTATTTCTAAATAATCTTTTTATACATAAATTCCAGTGCTTTCAAGCATTACATTACATTCAGCACTTGTTTTTAGTCTGTTCCAAAAGACATAATTTAAGTAATTTATATATATATAAATAAAAAATGATTTGCACAGAGCACACTTGT
>NW_027645760.1:7500-10000 GCF_949357685.1 Gobio gobio
CACTGCACACACACACACACACACACACACACACGCACGCACACACACGTCACTCGCACACACACACACGTCACTGGCACACACACAAACACACACACACACACACACGTCACTCGCACGCACACGTACACACAGGCGCGCGTCACTCACACATTCACACACTCACACACACGTCACTCGCACACACACACGTCACTCGCACACAGAGAGCGGAGATCGCACACACACACACACACACGTCACTCGCACACACACACACACACACGTCACTCGCACACAGAGCGGAGATCGCACACACGCACACGTCACTCGCACACACACACACATGCGCGCACACACACACTCACACACACACACGTCACTCGCGCACACACACACACACACACACCCACACACGCGCATGTCACTCGCACACACACACAAACAAACACACACATTCACACGCGCGTCACTCACACATTCACATTCACACACACACACCTCACTCGCACGTACACACACACACACACACACACGTCACTCGCACACAGAGAGCGGAGATCGCACTGCACACACACACGTCACTCGCACACACACACACACGTCACTCGCACACACACGTCACTCGCACACACACACACGCGTCACTCGCACGCACACGTACACACAGGCGCGCGTCACTCACACATTCACACACACACACGTCACTCGCACGCACACACACGCGCGTCACTCACATACACAGAAAGCGGATATCACACTGCACACACACACACACACACACACACACACGCACGCACACACACGTCACTCGCACACACACACACGTCACTCGCACACACACAAACACACACACACACACACACGTCACTCGCACGCACACGTACACACAGGCGCGCGTCACTCACACATTCACACACTCACACACACGTCACTCGCACACACACACGTCACTCGCACACAGAGAGCGGAGATCGCACACACACACACACACACGTCACTCGCGCACACACACACACACACACACCCACACACGCGCATGTCACTCGCACACACACACAAACAAACACACACATTCACACGCGCGTCACTCACACATTCACATTCACACACACACACCTCACTCGCACGTACACACACACACACACACACGTCACTCGCACACAGAGAGCGGAGATCGCACTGCACACACACACGTCACTCGCACACACACACACACGTCACTCGCACACACACACACGCGTCACTCGCACGCACACGTACACACAGGCGCGCGTCACTCACACATTCACACACACACACGTCACTCGCACGCACACATACACACACACACACGTCACCCGCACACACACACACGTCACTCGCACACACATACGTCACTTGCACAGACACACGTCACTCGCACACACACACACGCGCGTCACTCACATACACAGAAAGCGGATATCACACTGCACACACACACACACACACACACACGCACGCACACACACGTCACTCGCACACACACACACGTCACTCGCACACACACAAACACACACACACACACACACACACGTCACTCGCACGCACACGTACACACAGGCGCGCGTCACTCACACATTCACACACTCACACACACGTCACTCGCACACACACACGTCACTCGCACACAGCGAGCGGAGATCGCACACACACACACACACACGTCACTCGCACACACACACACACACACACACACACACACGTCACTCGCACACAGAGCGGAGATCGCACACACGCACACGTCACTCGCACACACACACACATGCGCGCACACACACACACACACACACACGCGTCACTCGCACACAGAGCGGAGATCGCACACACGCACACGTCACTCGCACACACACACACATGCGCGCACACACACACTCACACACACACACGTCACTCGCGCACACACACACACACACCCACACACGCGCATGTCACTCGCACGCACACACAAACAAACACACACATTCACACGCGCGTCACTCACACATTCACATTCACACACACACACCTCACTCGCACGCACACACACACACACACACGTCACTCGCACACAGAGAGCGGAGATCGCACTGCACACACACACGTCACTCGCACACACACACACGCGCGTCACTCACATACACAGAGAGCGGATATCACACTGCACACACACACACACACACACACACGCACGCACACACACGTCACTCGCACACACACACACGTCACTCGCACACACACAAACACACACACACACGTCACTCGCACGCACACGTACACACAGGCGCGCGTCACTCACACATTCACACACTCACACACACGTCACTCGCACGCACACATACACACACACACGTCACTCACACACACACACACACGTCACTCGCACACACATACGTCACTTGCACAGACACACGTCACTCGCACACACACGCGCGCGCATCACTCACATACACAGAGAGCGGATATCGCACTGCACACACACGCACGAACGCACACACACGCACACAAACACACACACGTC
>NW_027645760.1:15000-20000 GCF_949357685.1 Gobio gobio
GCACACACACACGTCACTCGCACACAGAGAGCGGAGATCGCACACACACACACACACACACGTCACTTGCACACACACACACACACGTCACTTGCACACACACACACACACACACACACACGTCACTTGCACACACACACACGTCACTAGCACACACACACGTCACTCGCACACACACACACACACACACACACACACACACGCACACACACACGTCACTCGCACACACACACACGCGTCACTCGCACGCACACGTACACACAGGCGCGCGTCACTCACACATTCACACACACACACACACGTCACTCGCACGCACACATACACACACACACGTCACCCACACACACACACGTCACTCGCACACACACACGTATATCGCACTGCACACACACGCACGAACGCACACACACGCACACAAACACACACACGTCACTCACACACACACACACACACACGTCACTAGCGCACACACACAGAAAGCGGAGACCGCACTGCACACACACACGTCACTCGCACACAGAGAGCGGAAATCGCACACACACACACACGTCACTCGCACGCACGCACGCAAACACACACACGTCACTCACACACACACACGTCACTCGCACACAGATAGTGGAGATCGCACACACACACACACACACACACGTCACTCGCACACACACACACACACACACGTCACTCGTGCACACACACACACACACACAAGTCACTCGCACACACACACACACACACACACACGTCACTCGCACGCACACGTACACACAGGCGCGCGTCACTCACACATTCACACACTCACACACACGTCACTCGCACGCACACATACACACACACACACGTCACTCGCACACACACACACACGTCACTCGCACACACATACGTCACTTGCACAGACACACGTCACTCGCACACACACACACGCGCATCACTCACATACACAGAGAGCGGATATCACACTGCACACACACACACACACACACGCACGCACACACACGCACGCAAACACACACACGTCACTCACACACACACACACACGTCACACACACACACGTCACTCGCACACACACACGTCACTCGCACACAGAGAGCGGAGATCGCACACACACACACACACACACGTCACTTGCACACACACACACACACGTCACTTGCACACACACACACACACACACACACACACACGTCACTTGCACACACACACGTCACTAGCACACACACACGTCACTCGCACACACACACACACACACACACACACACACGCACACACACACGCACACGTCACTCGCACACAGAGAGCGGAGATCGCACACACACGTCACTCGCACACACACACACGCGTCACTCGCACGCACACGTACACACAGGCGCGCGTCACTCACACATTCACACACACACACGTCACTCGCACGCTCACATACACACACACACGTCACCCACACACACACACACGTCACTCGCACACACACACGTCACTCGCACACACACACACACACACACACACACGTCACTCGCACACAGAGCGGAGATCGCACACACGCACACGTCACTCGCACACACACACACATGCGCGCACACACACACTCACGCGTCACTCGCACACAGAGCGGAGATCGCACACACGCACACGTCACTCGCACACACACACACATGCGCGCACACACACACTCACACACACACACGTCACTCGCGCACACACACACACACACACACACACACGCGCATGTCACTCGCACACACACACAAACAAACAAACACACACATTCACACGCGCGTCACTCACACATTCACATTCACACACACACACCTCACTCGCACGTACACACACACGCACACACACACACACGTCACTCGCACACAGAGAGCGGAGATCACACTGCACACACACACGTCACTCGCACACACACACACACGTCACTCGCACACACACGTCACTCGCACACACACACACGCGTCACTCGCACGCACACGTACACACAGGCGCGCGTCACTCACACATTCACACACACACACACGTCACTCGCACGCACACATACACACACACACGTCACCCGCACACACACACACGTCACTCGCACACACATACGTCACTTGCACAGACACACGTCACTCGCACACACACACACACGCGCGTCACTCACATACACAGAAAGCGGATATCACACTGCACACACACACACACACACACACACACACACGCACGCACACACACGTCACTCGCACACACACACACGTCACTCGCACACACACAAACACACACACACACACACACGTCACTCGCACGCACACGTACACACAGGCGCGCGTCACTCACACATTCACACACTCACACACACGTCACTCGCACACACACACGTCACTCGCACACAGAGAGCGGAGATCGCACACACACACACACACACACACGTCACTCGCACACACACGTCACTCGCACACAGAGCGGAGATCGCACACACGCACACGTCACTCGCACACACACACACATGCGCGCACACACACACTCACACACACACGCGTCACTCGCACACAGAGCGGAGATCGCACACACGCACACGTCACTCGCACACACACACACATGCGCGCACACACACACTCACACACACACACGTCACTCGCGCACACACACACACACACACCCACACACGCGCATGTCACTCGCACACACACACAAACAAACACACACATTCACACGCACGTCACTCACACATTCACATTCACACACACACACACCTCACTCGCACGTACACACACACACACACACACACGTCACTCGCACACAGAGAGCGGAGATCGCACTGCACACACACACGTCACTCGCACACACACACACACGTCACTCGCACACACACGTCACTCGCACACACACACGCGTCACTCGCACGCACACGTACACACAGGCGCGCGTCACTCACACATTCACACACACACACGTCACTCGCACGCACACACACGCGCGTCACTCACATACACAGAAAGCGGATATCACACTGCACACACACACACACACACACACACACGCACGCACACACACGTCACTCGCACACACACACACGTCACTCGCACACACACAAACACACACACACACACACACGTCACTCGCACGCACACGTACACACAGGCGCGCGTCACTCACACATTCACACACTCACACACACGTCACTCGCACACACACACGTCACTCGCACACAGAGAGCGGAGATCGCACACACACACACACACACGTCACTCGCACACACACACACACACACACACACACACACGTCACTCGCACACAGAGCGGAGATCGCACACACGCACACGTCACTCGCACACACACACACATGCGCGCACACACACACTCACACACACACGCGTCACTCGCACACAGAGCGGAGATCGCACACACGCACACGTCACTCGCACACACACACACATGCGCGCACACACACACTCACACACACACGCGTCACTCGCACACAGAGCGGAGATCGCACACACGCACACGTCACTCGCACACACACACACATGCGCGCACACACACACTCACACACACACACGTCACTCGCGCACACACACACACACACCCACACACGCGCATGTCACTCGCACGCACACACAAACAAACACACACATTCACACACGCGTCACTCACACATTCACATTCACACACACACACCTCACTCGCACGCACACACACACACACACACACGTCACTCGCACACAGAGAGCGGAGATCGCACTGCACACACACACGTCACTCGCACACACACACACGCGCGTCACTCACATACACAGAGAGCGGATATCACACTGCACACACACACACACACACACACACGCACGCACACACACGTCACTCGCACACACACACACGTCACTCGCACACACACAAACACACAAACACACGTCACTCGCATGCACACGTACACACAGGCGCGCGTCACTCACACATTCACACACTCACACACACGTCACTCGCACGCACACATACACACACACACGTCACTCGCACACACACACACACGTCACTCGCACACACATACGTCACTTGCACAGACACACGTCACTCGCACACACACGCGCGCGCATCACTCACATACACAGAGAGCGGATATCGCACTGCACACACACGCACAAACGCACACACACGCACACAAACACACACACGTCACTCACACACACACACACACACGTCACTAGCGCACACACACAGAAAGCGGAGACCGCACTGCACACACACACGTCACTCGCACACAGAGAGCGGAGATCGCACACACGTCACTCGCACGCACGCACGCAAACACACACACGTCACTCACACACACACACACACGTCACTCGCACACAGATAGTGGAGATCGCACACACACGCACACACACACACACGTCACTAGCGCACACACAGAAAGCGGAGACCGCACTGCACACACACACGTCACTCGCACACAGAGAGCGGAGATCGCACACACACACACGTCACTCGCACGCACGCACGCAAACACACACACGTCACTCACACACACACACACGTCACTCGCACACAGATAGTGGAGATCGCACACACACGCACACACACACACACGTCACTCGCACACACACACACACACACACACACACACACACGTCACTCGTGCACACACACACACACACACAAGTCACTCGCACACACACACACACACGTCACTCGCACGCACACGTACACACAGGCGCGCGTCACTCACACATTCACACACTCACACACACGTCACTCGCACGCACACATACACACACACACACGTCACTCGCACACACACACACACGTCACTCGCACACACATACGTCACTTGCACAGACACACGTCACTCGCACACACACACACGCGCATCACTCACATACACAGAGAGCGGATATCACACTGCACACACACACACACACGCACGCACGCACACACACGCACGCAAACACACACACGTCACTCACACACACACACACACACACGTCACACACACACACGTCACTCGCACACACACACGTCACTCGCA
>NW_027645760.1:27500-30000 GCF_949357685.1 Gobio gobio
GCGCGTCACTCACACATTCACACACACACACACGTCACTCGCACGCACACATACACACACACACGTCACCCGCACACACACACACGTCACTCGCACACACATACGTCACTTGCACAGACACACGTCACTCGCACACACACACACGCGCGTCACTCACATACACAGAAAGCGGATATCACACTGCACACACACACACACACACACACACACACGCACGCACACACACGTCACTCGCACACACACACACGTCACTGGCACACACACAAACACACACACACACACACACGTCACTCGCACGCACACGTACACACAGGCGCGCGTCACTCACACATTCACACACTCACACACACGTCACTCGCACACACACACGTCACTCGCACACAGAGAGCGGAGATCGCACACACACACACACACACGTCACTCGCACACACACACACACACACGTCACTCGCACACAGAGCGGAGATCGCACACACGCACACGTCACTCGCACACACACACACATGCGCGCACACACACACTCACACACACACACGTCACTCGCGCACACACACACACACACACACCCACACACGCGCATGTCACTCGCACACACACACAAACAAACACACACATTCACACGCGCGTCACTCACACATTCACATTCACACACACACACCTCACTCGCACGTACACACACACACACACACACACGTCACTCGCACACAGAGAGCGGAGATCGCACTGCACACACACACGTCACTCGCACACACACACACACGTCACTCGCACACACACGTCACTCGCACACACACACACGCGTCACTCGCACGCACACGTACACACAGGCGCGCGTCACTCACACATTCACACACACACACGTCACTCGCACGCACACACACGCGCGTCACTCACATACACAGAAAGCGGATATCACACTGCACACACACACACACACACACACACACACGCACGCACACACACGTCACTCGCACACACACACACGTCACTCGCACACACACAAACACACACACACACACACACGTCACTCGCACGCACACGTACACACAGGCGCGCGTCACTCACACATTCACACACTCACACACACGTCACTCGCACACACACACGTCACTCGCACACAGAGAGCGGAGATCGCACACACACACACACACACGTCACTCGCGCACACACACACACACACACACCCACACACGCGCATGTCACTCGCACACACACACAAACAAACACACACATTCACACGCGCGTCACTCACACATTCACATTCACACACACACACCTCACTCGCACGTACACACACACACACACACACGTCACTCGCACACAGAGAGCGGAGATCGCACTGCACACACACACGTCACTCGCACACACACACACACGTCACTCGCACACACACACACGCGTCACTCGCACGCACACGTACACACAGGCGCGCGTCACTCACACATTCACACACACACACGTCACTCGCACGCACACATACACACACACACACGTCACCCGCACACACACACACGTCACTCGCACACACATACGTCACTTGCACAGACACACGTCACTCGCACACACACACACGCGCGTCACTCACATACACAGAAAGCGGATATCACACTGCACACACACACACACACACACACACGCACGCACACACACGTCACTCGCACACACACACACGTCACTCGCACACACACAAACACACACACACACACACACACACGTCACTCGCACGCACACGTACACACAGGCGCGCGTCACTCACACATTCACACACTCACACACACGTCACTCGCACACACACACGTCACTCGCACACAGCGAGCGGAGATCGCACACACACACACACACACGTCACTCGCACACACACACACACACACACACACACACACGTCACTCGCACACAGAGCGGAGATCGCACACACGCACACGTCACTCGCACACACACACACATGCGCGCACACACACACACACACACACACGCGTCACTCGCACACAGAGCGGAGATCGCACACACGCACACGTCACTCGCACACACACACACATGCGCGCACACACACACTCACACACACACACGTCACTCGCGCACACACACACACACACCCACACACGCGCATGTCACTCGCACGCACACACAAACAAACACACACATTCACACGCGCGTCACTCACACATTCACATTCACACACACACACCTCACTCGCACGCACACACACACACACACACGTCACTCGCACACAGAGAGCGGAGATCGCACTGCACACACACACGTCACTCGCACACACACACACGCGCGTCACTCACATACACAGAGAGCGGATATCACACTGCACACACACACACACACACACACACGCACGCACACACACGTCACTCGCACACACACACACGTCACTCGCACACACACAAACACACACACACACGTCACTCGCACGCACACGTACACACAGGCGCGCGTCACTCACACATTCACACACTCACACACACGTCACTCGCACGCACACATACA
>NW_027645760.1:37500-42500 GCF_949357685.1 Gobio gobio
ACACTCACACACACGTCACTCGCACACACACACGTCACTCGCACACAGAGAGCGGAGATCGCACACACACACACACACACACACGTCACTCGCACACACACGTCACTCGCACACAGAGCGGAGATCGCACACACGCACACGTCACTCGCACACACACACACATGCGCGCACACACACACTCACACACACACGCGTCACTCGCACACAGAGCGGAGATCGCACACACGCACACGTCACTCGCACACACACACACATGCGCGCACACACACACTCACACACACACACGTCACTCGCGCACACACACACACACACACCCACACACGCGCATGTCACTCGCACACACACACAAACAAACACACACATTCACACGCACGTCACTCACACATTCACATTCACACACACACACACCTCACTCGCACGTACACACACACACACACACACACGTCACTCGCACACAGAGAGCGGAGATCGCACTGCACACACACACGTCACTCGCACACACACACACACGTCACTCGCACACACACGTCACTCGCACACACACACGCGTCACTCGCACGCACACGTACACACAGGCGCGCGTCACTCACACATTCACACACACACACGTCACTCGCACGCACACACACGCGCGTCACTCACATACACAGAAAGCGGATATCACACTGCACACACACACACACACACACACACACGCACGCACACACACGTCACTCGCACACACACACACGTCACTCGCACACACACAAACACACACACACACACACACGTCACTCGCACGCACACGTACACACAGGCGCGCGTCACTCACACATTCACACACTCACACACACGTCACTCGCACACACACACGTCACTCGCACACAGAGAGCGGAGATCGCACACACACACACACACACGTCACTCGCACACACACACACACACACACACACACACACGTCACTCGCACACAGAGCGGAGATCGCACACACGCACACGTCACTCGCACACACACACACATGCGCGCACACACACACTCACACACACACGCGTCACTCGCACACAGAGCGGAGATCGCACACACGCACACGTCACTCGCACACACACACACATGCGCGCACACACACACTCACACACACACGCGTCACTCGCACACAGAGCGGAGATCGCACACACGCACACGTCACTCGCACACACACACACATGCGCGCACACACACACTCACACACACACACGTCACTCGCGCACACACACACACACACCCACACACGCGCATGTCACTCGCACGCACACACAAACAAACACACACATTCACACACGCGTCACTCACACATTCACATTCACACACACACACCTCACTCGCACGCACACACACACACACACACACGTCACTCGCACACAGAGAGCGGAGATCGCACTGCACACACACACGTCACTCGCACACACACACACGCGCGTCACTCACATACACAGAGAGCGGATATCACACTGCACACACACACACACACACACACACGCACGCACACACACGTCACTCGCACACACACACACGTCACTCGCACACACACAAACACACAAACACACGTCACTCGCATGCACACGTACACACAGGCGCGCGTCACTCACACATTCACACACTCACACACACGTCACTCGCACGCACACATACACACACACACGTCACTCGCACACACACACACACGTCACTCGCACACACATACGTCACTTGCACAGACACACGTCACTCGCACACACACGCGCGCGCATCACTCACATACACAGAGAGCGGATATCGCACTGCACACACACGCACAAACGCACACACACGCACACAAACACACACACGTCACTCACACACACACACACACACGTCACTAGCGCACACACACAGAAAGCGGAGACCGCACTGCACACACACACGTCACTCGCACACAGAGAGCGGAGATCGCACACACGTCACTCGCACGCACGCACGCAAACACACACACGTCACTCACACACACACACACACGTCACTCGCACACAGATAGTGGAGATCGCACACACACGCACACACACACACACGTCACTAGCGCACACACAGAAAGCGGAGACCGCACTGCACACACACACGTCACTCGCACACAGAGAGCGGAGATCGCACACACACACACGTCACTCGCACGCACGCACGCAAACACACACACGTCACTCACACACACACACACGTCACTCGCACACAGATAGTGGAGATCGCACACACACGCACACACACACACACGTCACTCGCACACACACACACACACACACACACACACACGTCACTCGTGCACACACACACACACACACAAGTCACTCGCACACACACACACACACGTCACTCGCACGCACACGTACACACAGGCGCGCGTCACTCACACATTCACACACTCACACACACGTCACTCGCACGCACACATACACACACACACACGTCACTCGCACACACACACACACGTCACTCGCACACACATACGTCACTTGCACAGACACACGTCACTCGCACACACACACACGCGCATCACTCACATACACAGAGAGCGGATATCACACTGCACACACACACACACACGCACGCACGCACACACACGCACGCAAACACACACACGTCACTCACACACACACACACACACACGTCACACACACACACGTCACTCGCACACACACACGTCACTCGCACACAGAGAGCGGAGATCGCACACACACACACACACACGTCACTTGCACACACACACGTCACTTGCACACACACACACACACACACACACGTCACTTGCACACACACACACGTCACTAGCACACACACACGTCACTCGCACACACACACACACACACACACACACACGCACACACACACGCACACGTCACTCGCACACAGAGAGCGGAGATCGCACACACACGTCACTCGCACACACACACACGCGTCACTCGCACGCACACGTACACACAGGCGCGCGTCACTCACACATTCACACACACACACACGTCACTCGCACGCACACATACACACACACACGTCACCCACACACACACACACGTCACTCGCACACACACACGTATATCGCACTGCACACACACGCACGAACGCACACACACGCACACAAACACACACACGTCACTCACACACACACACACACACACGTCACTAGCGCACACACACAGAAAGCGGAGACCGCACTGCACACACACACGTCACTCGCACACAGAGAGCGGAAATCGCACACACACACACGTCACTCGCACGCACGCACGCAAACACACACACGTCACTCACACACACACACGTCACTCGCACACAGATAGTGGAGATCGCACACACACACACACACACACACACGTCACTCGCACACACACACACACACACACACACACGTCACTCGTGCACACACACACACACACACAAGTCACTCGCACACACACACACACACACACACGTCACTCGCACGCACACGTACACACAGGCGCGCGTCACTCACACATTCACACACTCACACACACGTCACTCGCACGCACACATACACACACACACACGTCACTCGCACACACACACACACGTCACTCGCACACACATACGTCACTTGCACAGACACACGTCACTCGCACACACACACACGCGCATCACTCACATACACAGAGAGCGGATATCACACTGCACACACACACACACACACACACACGCACGCACACACACGCACGCAAACACACACACGTCACTCACACACACACACACACACACGTCACACACACACACGTCACTCGCACACACACACGTCACTCGCACACAGAGAGCGGAGATCGCACACACACACACACACACACGTCACTTGCACACACACACACACACACGTCACTTGCACACACACACACACACACACACACACACGTCACTTGCACACACACACACGTCACCAGCACACACACACGTCACTCGCACACACACACACACACACACACACACACACACACACGCACACACACACGCACACGTCACTCGCACACAGAGAGCGGAGATCGCACACACACGTCACTCGCACACACACACACGCGTCACTCGCACGCACACGTACACACAGGCGCGCGTCACTCACACATTCACACACACACACGTCACTCGCACGCTCACATACACACACACACGTCACCCACACACACGTCACTCGCACACACACACGTCACTCGCACACACACACGTCACTCGCACACAGAGAGCGGAGATCGCACACACACACACACACACGTCACTTGCACACACACACACACACGTCACTTGCACACACACACACACACACACGTCACTTGCACACACACACACGTCACTAGCACACACACACGTCACTCGCACACACACACACACACACACACACACACGCACACGTCACTCGCACACGCACACATGCGCGCACACACACACTCACACACACACACACGCGTCACTCGCACACACACACACCCATGTCACTCGCACACACACACAAACAAACAAACACACACACGCGCGCGTCACTCACACATTCACACACACACACACAAACAAACACACACCCACGTCACTCGCACACAGAGCGGAGATCGCACACACGCACACGTCACTCGCACACACACACACATGCGCGCACACACACACTCACACACACACGCGTCACTCGCACACAGAGCGGAGATCGCACACACGCACACGTCACTCGCACACACACACACATGCACGCACACACACACTCACACACACATGCGTCACTCGCACACAGAGCGGAGATCGCGCACACGTCACTCGCACACACACACATATGCGCGCACTCACACACACACTCACACACACACACGTCACTCGCGCACACACACACACACGTCACTCGCACGCACACGTACACACAGGCGCGCGTCACTCGCACGCACACATACACACACACACACGTCACTCGCACACACACACACACGTCACTCGCACACACATACGTCACTTGCACAGACACACGTCACTCGCACACACACACACGCGCATCACT
>NW_027645760.1:50000-52500 GCF_949357685.1 Gobio gobio
CTCACACATTCACACACACACACGTCACTCGCACGCACACACACGCGCGTCACTCACATACACAGAAAGCGGATATCACACTGCACACACACACACACACACACACACACACGCACGCACACACACGTCACTCGCACACACACACACGTCACTCGCACACACACAAACACACACACACACACACACGTCACTCGCACGCACACGTACACACAGGCGCGCGTCACTCACACATTCACACACTCACACACACGTCACTCGCACACACACACGTCACTCGCACACAGAGAGCGGAGATCGCACACACACACACACACACGTCACTCGCGCACACACACACACACACACACCCACACACGCGCATGTCACTCGCACACACACACAAACAAACACACACATTCACACGCGCGTCACTCACACATTCACATTCACACACACACACCTCACTCGCACGTACACACACACACACACACACGTCACTCGCACACAGAGAGCGGAGATCGCACTGCACACACACACGTCACTCGCACACACACACACACGTCACTCGCACACACACACACGCGTCACTCGCACGCACACGTACACACAGGCGCGCGTCACTCACACATTCACACACACACACGTCACTCGCACGCACACATACACACACACACACGTCACCCGCACACACACACACGTCACTCGCACACACATACGTCACTTGCACAGACACACGTCACTCGCACACACACACACGCGCGTCACTCACATACACAGAAAGCGGATATCACACTGCACACACACACACACACACACACACGCACGCACACACACGTCACTCGCACACACACACACGTCACTCGCACACACACAAACACACACACACACACACACACACGTCACTCGCACGCACACGTACACACAGGCGCGCGTCACTCACACATTCACACACTCACACACACGTCACTCGCACACACACACGTCACTCGCACACAGCGAGCGGAGATCGCACACACACACACACACACGTCACTCGCACACACACACACACACACACACACACACACGTCACTCGCACACAGAGCGGAGATCGCACACACGCACACGTCACTCGCACACACACACACATGCGCGCACACACACACACACACACACACGCGTCACTCGCACACAGAGCGGAGATCGCACACACGCACACGTCACTCGCACACACACACACATGCGCGCACACACACACTCACACACACACACGTCACTCGCGCACACACACACACACACCCACACACGCGCATGTCACTCGCACGCACACACAAACAAACACACACATTCACACGCGCGTCACTCACACATTCACATTCACACACACACACCTCACTCGCAC
The DNA here is from genome assembly GCF_949357685.1 of Gobio gobio. Taxonomy (NCBI): domain Eukaryota; kingdom Metazoa; phylum Chordata; class Actinopteri; order Cypriniformes; family Gobionidae; genus Gobio; species Gobio gobio. The sequence continues at coordinate 51,361 of NW_027645760.1, forward strand.
GCACACACACACACACACACGTCACTCGCACACAGAGAGCGGAGATCGCACTGCACACACACACGTCACTCGCACACACACACACGCGCGTCACTCACATACACAGAGAGCGGATATCACACTGCACACACACACACACACACACACACGCACGCACACACACGTCACTCGCACACACACACACGTCACTCGCACACACACAAACACACACACACACGTCACTCGCACGCACACGTACACACAGGCGCGCGTCACTCACACATTCACACACTCACACACACGTCACTCGCACGCACACATACACACACACACGTCACTCACACACACACACACACGTCACTCGCACACACATACGTCACTTGCACAGACACACGTCACTCGCACACACACGCGCGCGCATCACTCACATACACAGAGAGCGGATATCGCACTGCACACACACGCACGAACGCACACACACGCACACAAACACACACACGTCACTCACACACACACACACACACACACACGCGTCACTAGCGCACACACACAGAAAGCGGAGACCGCACTGCACACACACACGTCACTCGCACACAGAGAGCGGAGATCGCACACACACACACGTCACTCGCACGCACGCACGCAAACACACACACGTCACTCACACACACACACACACGTCACTCGCACACAGATAGTGGAGATCGCACACACACGCACACACACACACGTCACTCGCACACACACACACACACACACACACACACACGTCACTCGTGCACACACACACACACACACAAGTCACTCGCACACACACACACACACGTCACTCGCACGCACACGTACACACAGGCGCGCGTCACTCACACATTCACACACTCACACACACGTCACTCGCACGCACACATACACACACACACACGTCACTCGCACACACATACGTCACTTGCACAGACACACGTCACTCGCACACACACACACGCGCATCACTCACATACACAGAGAGCGGATATCACACTGCACACACACACACACACGCACGCACACACACACACGCACGCAAACACACACACGTCACTCACACACACACACACACACACACGTCACACACACACACGTCACTCGCACACACACACGTCACTCGCACACAGAGAGCGGAGA
>NW_027645760.1:57500-65000 GCF_949357685.1 Gobio gobio
CACACACACACACACACACACGTCACTCGTGCACACACACACACACACACAAGTCACTCGCACACACACACACACACACACACACGTCACTCGCACGCACACGTACACACAGGCGCGCGTCACTCACACATTCACACACTCACACACACGTCACTCGCACGCACACATACACACACACACACGTCACTCGCACACACACACACACGTCACTCGCACACACATACGTCACTTGCACAGACACACGTCACTCGCACACACACACACGCGCATCACTCACATACACAGAGAGCGGATATCACACTGCACACACACACACACACACACGCACGCACACACACGCACGCAAACACACACACGTCACTCACACACACACACACACGTCACACACACACACGTCACTCGCACACACACACGTCACTCGCACACAGAGAGCGGAGATCGCACACACACACACACACACACGTCACTTGCACACACACACACACACGTCACTTGCACACACACACACACACACACACACACACACGTCACTTGCACACACACACGTCACTAGCACACACACACGTCACTCGCACACACACACACACACACACACACACACACGCACACACACACGCACACGTCACTCGCACACAGAGAGCGGAGATCGCACACACACGTCACTCGCACACACACACACGCGTCACTCGCACGCACACGTACACACAGGCGCGCGTCACTCACACATTCACACACACACACGTCACTCGCACGCTCACATACACACACACACGTCACCCACACACACACACACGTCACTCGCACACACACACGTCACTCGCACACACACACACACACACACACACACGTCACTCGCACACAGAGCGGAGATCGCACACACGCACACGTCACTCGCACACACACACACATGCGCGCACACACACACTCACGCGTCACTCGCACACAGAGCGGAGATCGCACACACGCACACGTCACTCGCACACACACACACATGCGCGCACACACACACTCACACACACACACGTCACTCGCGCACACACACACACACACACACACACACGCGCATGTCACTCGCACACACACACAAACAAACAAACACACACATTCACACGCGCGTCACTCACACATTCACATTCACACACACACACCTCACTCGCACGTACACACACACGCACACACACACACACGTCACTCGCACACAGAGAGCGGAGATCACACTGCACACACACACGTCACTCGCACACACACACACACGTCACTCGCACACACACGTCACTCGCACACACACACACGCGTCACTCGCACGCACACGTACACACAGGCGCGCGTCACTCACACATTCACACACACACACACGTCACTCGCACGCACACATACACACACACACGTCACCCGCACACACACACACGTCACTCGCACACACATACGTCACTTGCACAGACACACGTCACTCGCACACACACACACACGCGCGTCACTCACATACACAGAAAGCGGATATCACACTGCACACACACACACACACACACACACACACGCACGCACACACACGTCACTCGCACACACACACACGTCACTCGCACACACACAAACACACACACACACACACACGTCACTCGCACGCACACGTACACACAGGCGCGCGTCACTCACACATTCACACACTCACACACACGTCACTCGCACACACACACGTCACTCGCACACAGAGAGCGGAGATCGCACACACACACACACACACACACGTCACTCGCACACACACGTCACTCGCACACAGAGCGGAGATCGCACACACGCACACGTCACTCGCACACACACACACATGCGCGCACACACACACTCACACACACACGCGTCACTCGCACACAGAGCGGAGATCGCACACACGCACACGTCACTCGCACACACACACACATGCGCGCACACACACACTCACACACACACACGTCACTCGCGCACACACACACACACACACCCACACACGCGCATGTCACTCGCACACACACACAAACAAACACACACATTCACACGCACGTCACTCACACATTCACATTCACACACACACACACCTCACTCGCACGTACACACACACACACACACACACGTCACTCGCACACAGAGAGCGGAGATCGCACTGCACACACACACGTCACTCGCACACACACACACACGTCACTCGCACACACACGTCACTCGCACACACACACGCGTCACTCGCACGCACACGTACACACAGGCGCGCGTCACTCACACATTCACACACACACACGTCACTCGCACGCACACACACGCGCGTCACTCACATACACAGAAAGCGGATATCACACTGCACACACACACACACACACACACACACGCACGCACACACACGTCACTCGCACACACACACACGTCACTCGCACACACACAAACACACACACACACACACACGTCACTCGCACGCACACGTACACACAGGCGCGCGTCACTCACACATTCACACACTCACACACACGTCACTCGCACACACACACGTCACTCGCACACAGAGAGCGGAGATCGCACACACACACACACACACGTCACTCGCACACACACACACACACACACACACACACACGTCACTCGCACACAGAGCGGAGATCGCACACACGCACACGTCACTCGCACACACACACACATGCGCGCACACACACACTCACACACACACGCGTCACTCGCACACAGAGCGGAGATCGCACACACGCACACGTCACTCGCACACACACACACATGCGCGCACACACACACTCACACACACACGCGTCACTCGCACACAGAGCGGAGATCGCACACACGCACACGTCACTCGCACACACACACACATGCGCGCACACACACACTCACACACACACACGTCACTCGCGCACACACACACACACACCCACACACGCGCATGTCACTCGCACGCACACACAAACAAACACACACATTCACACACGCGTCACTCACACATTCACATTCACACACACACACCTCACTCGCACGCACACACACACACACACACACGTCACTCGCACACAGAGAGCGGAGATCGCACTGCACACACACACGTCACTCGCACACACACACACGCGCGTCACTCACATACACAGAGAGCGGATATCACACTGCACACACACACACACACACACACACGCACGCACACACACGTCACTCGCACACACACACACGTCACTCGCACACACACAAACACACAAACACACGTCACTCGCATGCACACGTACACACAGGCGCGCGTCACTCACACATTCACACACTCACACACACGTCACTCGCACGCACACATACACACACACACGTCACTCGCACACACACACACACGTCACTCGCACACACATACGTCACTTGCACAGACACACGTCACTCGCACACACACGCGCGCGCATCACTCACATACACAGAGAGCGGATATCGCACTGCACACACACGCACAAACGCACACACACGCACACAAACACACACACGTCACTCACACACACACACACACACGTCACTAGCGCACACACACAGAAAGCGGAGACCGCACTGCACACACACACGTCACTCGCACACAGAGAGCGGAGATCGCACACACGTCACTCGCACGCACGCACGCAAACACACACACGTCACTCACACACACACACACACGTCACTCGCACACAGATAGTGGAGATCGCACACACACGCACACACACACACACGTCACTAGCGCACACACAGAAAGCGGAGACCGCACTGCACACACACACGTCACTCGCACACAGAGAGCGGAGATCGCACACACACACACGTCACTCGCACGCACGCACGCAAACACACACACGTCACTCACACACACACACACGTCACTCGCACACAGATAGTGGAGATCGCACACACACGCACACACACACACACGTCACTCGCACACACACACACACACACACACACACACACACGTCACTCGTGCACACACACACACACACACAAGTCACTCGCACACACACACACACACGTCACTCGCACGCACACGTACACACAGGCGCGCGTCACTCACACATTCACACACTCACACACACGTCACTCGCACGCACACATACACACACACACACGTCACTCGCACACACACACACACGTCACTCGCACACACATACGTCACTTGCACAGACACACGTCACTCGCACACACACACACGCGCATCACTCACATACACAGAGAGCGGATATCACACTGCACACACACACACACACGCACGCACGCACACACACGCACGCAAACACACACACGTCACTCACACACACACACACACACACGTCACACACACACACGTCACTCGCACACACACACGTCACTCGCACACAGAGAGCGGAGATCGCACACACACACACACACACGTCACTTGCACACACACACGTCACTTGCACACACACACACACACACACACACGTCACTTGCACACACACACACGTCACTAGCACACACACACGTCACTCGCACACACACACACACACACACACACACACACGCACACACACACGCACACGTCACTCGCACACAGAGAGCGGAGATCGCACACACACGTCACTCGCACACACACACACGCGTCACTCGCACGCACACGTACACACAGGCGCGCGTCACTCACACATTCACACACACACACACGTCACTCGCACGCACACATACACACACACACGTCACCCACACACACACACACGTCACTCGCACACACACACGTATATCGCACTGCACACACACGCACGAACGCACACACACGCACACAAACACACACACGTCACTCACACACACACACACACACACGTCACTAGCGCACACACACAGAAAGCGGAGACCGCACTGCACACACACACGTCACTCGCACACAGAGAGCGGAAATCGCACACACACACACGTCACTCGCACGCACGCACGCAAACACACACACGTCACTCACACACACACACGTCACTCGCACACAGATAGTGGAGATCGCACACACACACACACACACACACACGTCACTCGCACACACACACACACACACACACACACGTCACTCGTGCACACACACACACACACACAAGTCACTCGCACACACACACACACACACACACGTCACTCGCACGCACACGTACACACAGGCGCGCGTCACTCACACATTCACACACTCACACACACGTCACTCGCACGCACACATACACACACACACACGTCACTCGCACACACACACACACGTCACTCGCACACACATACGTCACTTGCACAGACACACGTCACTCGCACACACACACACGCGCATCACTCACATACACAGAGAGCGGATATCACACTGCACACACACACACACACACACACACGCACGCACACACACGCACGCAAACACACACACGTCACTCACACACACACACACACACACGTCACACACACACACGTCACTCGCACACACACACGTCACTCGCACACAGAGAGCGGAGATCGCACACACACACACACACACACGTCACTTGCACACACACACACACACACGTCACTTGCACACACACACACACACACACACACACACACACGTCACTTGCACACACACACACGTCACCAGCACACACACACGTCACTCGCACACACACACACACACACACACACACACACACACACGCACACACACACGCACACGTCACTCGCACACAGAGAGCGGAGATCGCACACACACGTCACTCGCACACACACACACGCGTCACTCGCACGCACACGTACACACAGGCGCGCGTCACTCACACATTCACACACACACACGTCACTCGCACGCTCACATACACACACACACGTCACCCACACACACGTCACTCGCACACACACACGTCACTCGCACACACACACGTCACTCGCACACAGAGAGCGGAGATCGCACACACACACACACACACGTCACTTGCACACACACACACACACGTCACTTGCACACACACACACACACACACGTCACTTGCACACACACACACGTCACTAGCACACACACACGTCACTCGCACACACACACACACACACACACACACACGCACACGTCACTCGCACACGCACACATGCGCGCACACACACACTCACACACACACACACGCGTCACTCGCACACACACACACCCATGTCACTCGCACACACACACAAACAAACAAACACACACACGCGCGCGTCACTCACACATTCACACACACACACACAAACAAACACACACCCACGTCACTCGCACACAGAGCGGAGATCGCACACACGCACACGTCACTCGCACACACACACACATGCGCGCACACACACACTCACACACACACGCGTCACTCGCACACAGAGCGGAGATCGCACACACGCACACGTCACTCGCACACACACACACATGCACGCACACACACACTCACACACACATGCGTCACTCGCACACAGAGCGGAGATCGCGCACACGTCACTCGCACACACACACATATGCGCGCACTCACACACACACTCACACACACACACGTCACTCGCGCACACACACACACACGTCACTCGCACGCACACGTACACACAGGCGCGCGTCACTCGCACGCACACATACACACACACACACGTCACTCGCACACACACACACACGTCACTCGCACACACATACGTCACTTGCACAGACACACGTCACTCGCACACACACACACGCGCATCACTCACATACACAGAGAGCGGATATCACACTGCACACACACACACACACGCACGCACGCACACACAGAGAGCGGAGATCGCACACACACGTCACTCGCACACACACACACGCGTCACTCGCACGCACACGTACACACAGGCGCGCGTCACTCACACATTCACACACACACACGTCACTCGCACGCTCACATACACACACACACGTCACCCACACACACGTCACTCGCACACACACACGTCACTCGCACACACACACGTCACTCGCACACAGAGAGCGGAGATCGCACACACACACACACACGCGTCACTTGCACACACACACACACACGTCACTTGCACACACACACACACACACACACGTCACTTGCACACACACACACGTCACTAGCACACACACACGTCACTCGCACACACACACACACACACACACACACACACACACACACGCACACGTCACTCGCACACGCACACATGCGCGCACACACACACTCACACACACACACACACGTCACTCGCACGCACACATACACACACACACGTCACCCACACACACACACACGTCACTCGCACACACACACGTATATCGCACTGCACACACACGCACGAACGCACACACACGCACACAAACACACACACGTCACTCACACACACACACACACACACGTCACTAGCGCACACACACAGAAAGCGGAGACCGCACTGCACACACACACGTCACTCGCACACAGAGAGCGGAAATCGCACACACACACACGTCACTCGCACGCACGCACGCAAACACACACACGTCACTCACACACACACACGTCACTCGCACACAGATAGTGGAGATCG